>NC_088854.1:22669741-22849741 GCF_963853765.1 Magallana gigas | reverse complement strand
GGAAAATCCCGTGAACTTCACATGATCATGGATATAATTATGTCTGTTAAATGTAAAATTTCACCTGATTTTTTTTTACCAGAATTCCAGCATGATCCTGTGCGACAACAATGTCTGCGCAGATGTAGAACTTCGCATGTACCTGTAGATCTATACGAACCTTTAATTATTCTACATTCTCGATACTGTACTGAAGGACCAAAGTCCTCCCCACCAAAAAACTTGAGTTAATGAGAAAACTTTGAAGTTTTTATGTGTTTCAATATGACTTTGCACGAGAAGTAACTCGGAAATTTCTTATTTTTTACATATCGTGATTCAAGAAAGACAAATTCTGTCTGTGGTAAACCCCCTCCCTGTTTCCGTTTCCGAAAACGGCGTGTTATGTTTGAATTGTAATCAGATGTGTAGTATCTCCATCCCGCATATTATCCAGTGGCCCTTTTCTTCGTCACATATTGACTGAAAAATAGTACCTTTTGATTCCCCTTCCCCCTTCACATCGTCTGGAATATGTGGGTTGTCAATACCAATTATCCGAATAATTTATCTATCCGACATAAAATTTACGGATTTCTTCAATGCTTATTTTTGGAACATTTCACGGTTTAAGCTTTGAAAATAATCATTGGTGTTATCATTTGAGGTTTTTCCCGCCATCGACGAAGCAGACGATATCACTGCGCGCCGCTGCCGGACGGTGCATCATCTGCACATCAAATCATCTGAGATTGCAGGCTGGTGCAGACCCATGGAGAGAAGATTTGTGTAAATGGCCCATTTTAAATTTCTGATACTGCACCTCATAATTGAGTTAAACTTTAATTTTCGCACTGAAACATTATGCAAATTCATATCATTCGCATTCTGTAAGTACATTTACTATATTTTTTAAATGACAACACGTTCTGTTATTTTAAAATTCTTTTTCTTTTTAGTATGGTAAATCATTTACGCAATATATTAAACATTTAGAGACATGTTCATTGGCATTTGACATGATGCATCATAAACGAAGAATATGTTGCCCAACGGGGTCTTTTAAATCATATCAACTAATAGAATACTGTCACATAGTGAAATTAGTTGCCAATTAATGTCATAAACATCAAACCGCTATACTAGTATACAAGTAAATATTAAAGTCAATTTGAAGTTTAAAACTCCAATATTGCAGATTGTATTGTTTACCAGACAAGCTTTAGAAAAGAATCTGGGGGAATAAGCCGTTGCAAATCCCCACGGCCTTCTCATACCTCTAATAAGAAGTAATAAACGTACGAGTTAACTGGGCATTTAAACGGTGGACAGTATTGTCCAAAAGAAAATGACAAAAAAGGCGTAACTGTGCTTAAATTTTATTGTATTTACATATACATTAAACTGGCAAATTTGAAATGACAATCACGATCCATTTTAAAAGTTTAAATACAAAAATGTTGATTACTTTCTAAAAATATTTTATTTACTAATTTACCTCACTCATCATATACAACCCCTAACGCAGGGGAGTCGGCAAAGAGTATGGAGGAGTCGATTCCACCATTTGTAGTAGTCGATTTTTTCCGCTTCGGAAACAGAAGGAATTTAGGTAACACGTTTTGTAGGTATTTAAAACAAATTTTTCCAAAAAAAAAATGAGTGGCGTCGGAATCAAATATTGAAAGTGAGGGGGGGGGGGGCTAGACTTGTACAAAATATTGAGAAGCAAAAAAGGTCTTTGGTATGTATAAATTTGCAAAAATAAGTTAGCCCCCCCCCCCCCCCCCCCGCGGTTCCGACGCCTATGATTTATACCACACGGAAGACAGCGGTAGTCAAACCACTAACGTATAACAAGGGGACTTGTTATTCGTCACTGGTCATACTTTGTGTTGGTCATTGGTCCGAGTTGTCTACATGTATGTGTCTTCTGGTACAACTTTTTTTCTTTCACAACAAAACACGCATTTGTAATGTGGTTTTCCTGCCGATACAATTGGAAGTGAAATACATACCTAGTTAATTGTTGAATTTTCATTAGGCGCACACTGTACGTTTGACTTGTATTCTGCATTTTGAGCACAATTACATGCTTTTGTCCAGCGTATGTCCCTGTTGTGTTAACAAGACTCTCAAGGATTCAGAGATGGAACGTTTTATCTTGCCATTTAATAGTTTCTTGCATGCACAACAACCATCTGTTTACAATATGAAATCGTGCAATCTTAAGAGAATAACATACATTTCATATTTTATAAAAGTAGTAGAAAACGCATATCAAATAATTTCAAGTTATTAATTATTGAATTCACCAAGCTTACCCAGCACTATACATTATATTGCTTGAAAGACACAGAGCCTGGCAACATTCAGGAATTATGAAATAGAACTTGACAATAAATAGTATGAGAAATATTTATTACTCCGCTATTACAAACAATTGGTGGATGTTGGCCGCATAATGATTTTTTGTGGGGTAACTGGGGAGCCGAACAGTGTGCCAGTTTATCTACCCATGTAGGGACACACTGAGGGCCCGAGTATGAAACATCAGTGCCCGAACCTGAACGATCCCCAGCGTTCTAAGGAGGGTAGTGAGACCTGCCCTTCTCACCCTGTCTCCTGCAGTGCTACCTGGTTTAGAACTTTGCACGAAAAGGGCTACTTTATCAACCAATTATAACATGCACCAGCCTGTAGCATCCCCTCACTGGAGTGAGGTGGATGTGGCCCCACCTATACCCAGTGTACGCCCCACTATACAAAAAAAACAATTTTACATTGTAACCACATGGCACAGTTAACTGTAATAACTTTGCCTTTTATAAACCATATTGAATGATTTAATTTATATACTATCCCCTAGCTTTGAAAGCAAGTGGGGGGAGACACCCAGGTTTTGGAGCAGAAAGTGTCAACACATACCACTGCGGATTCCCCAGTCGATGAAAACTGTGGGGTTTTTGCAGGGGCTTCCGGATAAGCCAATGGTTAGCTCGTACAGAGTTTTTTCCGAATATACAGAGTGTCTCAAAATTAATACAGACTATTTGATATAAAAACAAATAATCCTGATTATTAGCAAATTTTTAATTATTAAGAAAAGAAAAGAAAAATACATTTTAACAATGTATATCATTAAGTGTAAAAAGAAAATTACATTTTAACAATGTAAACAAAAAGATAAACAAAAAAAAATCAAAACGCGTACGAATCGAACACCCGCTTTTACAGTGACATTTGTTCAAATAACTCCTCGCTTACCACTACACCACCGATTCGCTTGTTTAGAGGGTATAATAAAGCTGATTGTATTGTTATCAGTATTACGCAAACAACTGGACTTGCCATTTCAAGACCAATCTTAAAAATTAAAAGAAGAAAACTTACTTTTTACCATAGAGTGGGTTTTCGTACCATTTTTTGGAAAATCGAAAAAGATAGATTGTTAATATTGTTAAGACTGTTAATATTCTAAAGAAAATTTTAAAAACTCTTAGTCTAAAAGATAGTTGGATATATTTTGGAAAAAAATCCGAACAAGGTTTAACTTGGTGTGATGGAGATAATGTCCCAAAAAGTAGAATAGACTATGTTTTCCTTTCAGATAGTTTATGTTCCATACTTAACAATATTATGATAAGAAAAGCTCCCAAAGTAGAAAATAATAGATTAACAGATCACATGGGGATAACTTTTAAATTATGTACCTCTGAAAATCCTAGCGGCGTAGGATATTGGAAACTAAATACCTCATTGCTTAACAATGAAAATTTTTGCAAACAACTAAAACAATATATTCGAGAATATACAACAGAAATACAAGACCCTGTAAGTAAATGGGAACACCTTAAAATACGAATAAAAAACTTTTGTTTAAACTTTTCTAAGAACTTGGCTAAAAGTAAGAAAAATCGTATAAACTTCATTGAAAAGCAAATAGGAAAACTAGAATCTCAGCAATACTCTGAAATAAATATGAACTATAAACGTTTATTAGAGAAAGAAATAGATGATTATTATGCGGAAAAATGCAGTGGAGCTTATGTTCGCTCTAGATCTGTTTGGTTAGAAAAAGGGGAAAAAAGTACCTCTTACTTTCTAAATCTAGAAAAAAGACAACAAACAAATAATACGATTAACAAAATAAAAGATGAAAATGGAATAGAATATACGACGACAACAGAAATAATAGATGTTCTTATGAATTTTTATGATAAACTGTATACAAGCAATGATATTGATATAGTTGATATTCAAAATTATCTCGATAGTATTAATTGTGGAAAAATCAGTGATAATGAAAAGGAAATGTGTGATGAAATACCAACATTAAATGAATGTAAAACTGCAGTTGAAAATATGAAAAATAATAAATCTCCCGGACAAGACGGTTTACCGGCAGAATTCTATAAAGCCTTTTGGGATGATATAAAACATATCTATTATGAATCTCTAATCAAGAGTATAGAAAATGGAATATTGCCTTTTTCACAAAGAAACGCGATAATGACTTTAATTTTCAAACAAGGAGAAAAAACTAATCCCAAAAACTACAGACCCCTTAGCTTAACAAACACAGATTATAAGATATTTGCACACGTATTAGCTAATCGTTTACAAAAAATAGCAAGTAGATTGATAGGACGTGAGCAAAGTGCATATATAAAAGGACATTATATTGGAGAAAATGCTAGACTAATACTTGATGTTTTTGAATATTACACGCACAACGACTTAGATGGAATATTACTCTTTGTTGATTTTGAAAAGGCCTTTGATTCAGTAGAATATAATTTTATGTTTAAAACGTTAGAAAAGTTTAACTTCGGAGATGAATTTATAGGAATGATAAAAACATTGTATAATGACCCAGTCTTTAAAATTAAAAACAATGGTTGGATATCGAAATCATGCACAATGCATAGAGGAATTCGACAGGGGTGTCCTGTATCCGCTCTCTTATTTATATTTGTAATTGAAATATTAGCAATTAAAATTAAAAATGATAACGATATAAAGGGTTTAACTCTGAATAAAAATGATACTTGCAATGATTTAAGTTTTAAAACCGTTCAACATGCGGACGACTGTACAAACATGCTAAAAGATACAAACTCTTTGAGAAAAGCAATAGAAACAATTACCGAATTTAGTAAGGTTGCTGGACCTAAACTTAACTTAGAAAAAACAGAGTGTCTGTTAACTGGTTCATTTATCGATACGTATTCCAACGATTCTCATATACATGGAATAAAAATAACAAAGACCTGTATAAAATCGCTCGGTATTTACCTGGGACATGATAAAACTGTATGCAATAAAAAAATTGGATAAGTAAACTAGAAAAACTAGAAAAAATACTAAGTGTCTGGAAAAGACGAAATTTAACCATATTTGGTAAATGCACTGTAGTCAATACCCTAGCAATATCAAAAATATTATATAATGCCAATATTTTAGAAAACCCTAAAAGTGACTTTTTTAAAGCTGCTTCTAAACTTATATATAACTTTATTTGGAAAAAGCGAGACCGAATTAAAAGAAATACTCTAATTGGCAAAATTGAACAAGGTGGAATAGGTGTTATTGATATTGAAAGCAAATTTCATGCTGCTAAAGCATCATGGATAAGTAGAATATTAAATGAAAACAGTGTTATACATAGAGCACTTAGTGCAGTTATGAGACAATATAAACTTACTATCTCTGATATTTTAAAAACAACAGAATACAACCTTTTGGAATCATCATTTTTCAAAATGCTGAAACTTCCTGTTTTTTACGGAAATGTATTTTCAGCTTTTAACAGATGTAAAAAACAAAAAAATGTGAATACGCTAAATAGAGACGAATTCCTGAGTCAATTTATATGGAACAATAACCTTTTCCAGTATGAAAATAAACCACTATGTTTTGAAAATTGGATAAAAAGTGGAATTTTGTATGTTAAAGATATTTTTGATGAAAATGGAGAGTTTTATGATATGATGTACTTTACACAAAAACTGGTTAGAAAAAACAATATCTTATGTGAATATATCATGCTTAGAAAAGCATTTAAAGCTTATAAAGAAAAATTTGACTGCAGCTATTCAAAATACGTCAAAATCAAGCATTGTGTATCTTTTTTATTTCGAAACAATACCGTTAATTCAGTTAACAATGTTAAAAGTAATTTTTACTATTCATTGTTTATTGATAAAAAGTTTCAAAAACCAATATACGAAATTAGATGGAAAAAAGATTTTAACGACACGTTATGTCTATGGGAAAATGTGTATATTGCAAAAATCAAAGAAATATATGAAAAAAGAATCTCAGAATTTAATTACAAACTCCTTCATGGTATATTGAACAATAATGTATGTGTCAGTAAATGGAACAAAACTGTCTCTCCATTGTGCGAAGTGTGCAATGTTAACGAGGATATAAAACACCTTTTGTATGATTGCAAAATTGTCAAACATTTCTGGGAGAGAATAAGCATGTACTTAAAATTTGATGTCACATGGAAAATTGTTGTACTAGGTTTTTACAATGAAATTAGCGAGAAAACTTCTTTTTTGAATAACTTTTTGTCTTTCATTAGTTTTACAATATATAAATATAAAATGAAATGTAGAATTCAGAAAGAAAGAATGTGTGAGCAAGACCTAAGGCACAAGCTTAAAAATACTCTTTTTCTCCAGAATGTAATTATCACCAGTATTGGTAGAAATAAAAACGATTTTTATAAAAATGTTGGAAACTTTCTATAATTTCAAAACAGTATATGAAATACCATATTTTTGATATATGTTATGTGATACAGTAATACGATGTATGTTTATGATGAATACTAATTATTATAATTATTGTACAATAGATTTAATATGTATAACAATAGTTGTTTTTTCATGCATGTAAAACTATGCTTATTACACAGAAGATATATTTATACGATACGAGTATCAAAATATGTATGTTTTGTGATGAAGAATGATTTTAATAAAAGAAAAAAAAAAAAAAAAAAAAAAAAAGAAAAAGATAGATTGTTATCAATATTCGTTCTTGAAAAAATGGTACGATGACCCACTCTATGAAAAAATATAATTTGAACATCCGCTTTCTATATCATTTTGTTGCCAAATTAGCATATAACTACTTTGTTGTCTTAATAACAATTAAATGTGAAGTTACTTTTTGTGGGTTATGGCAGCACTGAATGTATATGATTACATATGTTTAATAAATGTAACAAAAGTGAAATTTGTTAGAAAAAAATGTTTGTTTTTTTAATGGACCTATGTGGTTTTTTGCCTCGGCGTATTCCCCCAGATTCTTTGGTCTCATAGTGAATCGACTGGTTATCCTTTTTTAGTTTCACTTCACTGCATTTGCAGAATTACAATTAAGCTACAAACACGCTCTTATTAACTAAAGTGAAATTCTGCTTGTTCGTACAGTATATCCCATTTACTTATTTCCTTTTTCAAGCGCAACTGAAATATTAGTAGTCTCCCTCCAAAATCTGGTATTCGAAAAAAGTTTTTGCCACACAAGTCGGCTTTATATTATTGTTTGTTTTGCCATTTTTTGAATAGCTAAATGTGACAATGATTTGGGTTTCGCTTTAAGCTTTAACGCAAAAAATCTCAAGATCGTCAGTGGTTACACAATTTAGCCAAAAAATAGATTAAATACATGTACAGTGATATGAAACACGCATAATCTCGCACGTGGCCACAACATATCTTTCGATGCTAATAAACGATTTTGACAATACGATGTGCAAAGGTGTGACGAGTCAAAATTTATGTAATCTCTCTGCCATAGATATGAGAAGCATCTTTGCAATACGTTTTTCATTCAGACAGATAAGTTCAGGATCGTTATTCAAGTGATTAAGTCTTTAAAATCTTATATAGTTGTTTTTGTTAAGTATCAAAACTCACGTCCACACCTTTCAACTATCCAAATAAGGTAAGTTTCATTTTTCGATACATGTATCATATCTTCATAGAGTTATTTCATCATGTGTAACATTGTCTTCTAGAATACAATGTTAAATTAAACGAAATTGGTAGCCTAACTTACACATGTAAGACTTATATCCGGTTCGAAAAAAGGTTTTTTGCGATTATGTGACGATTGTAATAATAGTGAACTTTTATTCACTGGTCATATTTTCTGGAGCACTGATTTTTGAGAGAAATCAAATTGCACTCGTGTATAAATGGCAAATGATTAAACTTGGCCATAATTCACTGAGCATATTTCATGAGTACTTTCAAAGGAACTTAAAAAGCTTACATTTACTCAGTATACCAGTATTCACTGAGAATATTTTCATGTGTACTTCTTTAAAAGACTGAATTGCATTTATATATCAAACAACAGTTGGTGTCCCACTGTATCAATAAAATATGTTTAAAATCATGCCCCTTTCAATATAACGAAATGTCAAAGGTCATTACAGCTATTATATATTATTCCGATCATTAATATAATAATCATAGTCAACCTATCCAAAATTGAACAATGTAAAGTCATAAAAAAGAAAATTAAAATTATATTTTTCATAAAGGTTGTGGCTAAAATTTCTGCAATAATAGAAACTGTTGCAAAGAAACGCAAATACAAAGACAGGAATCAGAAGCGTTCTTTTTTTTTGTGTGACTTTCACTGGACGATGGTCCGATGAAAAAAAAAAGGTAGAGATAATTTACATCGACAATATTTTTTTCGCTGGGTCCAATAGTTGAAATAGCCGTTCTTAAATTATATAAAAAAATGTACCAATAGGTCGATTCGTCCAACGAGTCAGTTATTTTTTATAGTTACACTAATACTTTGTTCTCTTTTATTTCTGAACACTCTTTGAACTTTCTATTTTCAATAATGCTTTTTGTTAAATTTTTGTCTAATTTGTCCTGCGAAAATGTATTCTTTAGCGTCTAGCCAGGTAAGCTGATATTAACTTCTATAAAATTAATACAATATGTTCTTATCTTATATATGGATATATTCAAAACAACATATTATTTTTTACTAAAACACACCCAATACATTTATACGCCCTTTGTACAGATATGGAAAGACAAAACTTGAGGGTCTTTTTTAATGCCTGGGTTTACCCGAACAATTGTCTAACTAATCACAATTGGTCGTTTATCCCGGTATTTGTCTGCCAATATGCAAGATGTACTTTGGTTTTCTTGATCATGTTATATATTCTTCATGTGTATGTGCAATTTTTGTCTTAATGCAATCGTACCTTGTGTAAATCGGTGCACGATTTTGTGGTATTTTACTGAATTTTTATAGTTACTGTAATTGAAAAATCAGCTTGTAGCTGAAACATAACATGATAACAGCTGCAAACGTACACTATCCCTCCTGATGCATTAAATAAAGTCCTAATTATATGTCTTACAAGAAAAGCATAGTTTTTTGCAAAAAAAAGAAATTTTAAGAAATTTTCAAAGAAAATTTTTCAATTATTTGGTAGTCTGGAGGAGCCATTTTTCTGCACATGATGGAGATACCTTTTTATTCCACCTGATACCAACATCCGCTTCGATAGCTGAAAGATGGGAAACATGGAGTGTTCATTAATTTAATATCCAATTTATTGCCCCGTGATTCTGATGAGTGTTGATAGCTATAATGCATATCGAGTGGATTGATTTTGTAACAATCATGATCAAAATTTTCAACGGTTCTCGACATTTTTTTAAATGATAAACAACTTAGATAGAAAGTAAAATTGTGAGTTTGTTGAGCATTAAGTCATAAAAGAATTCATCATCTTCCAGAGTACTGTTAAGCACAGGGCAGAAGCAGTTATATTATGCGTGAACGGTTAAATTACGGACTGCCAACGTTCGTCTTACGGTTTAGGAGTTTTATCGGTGACTATGTCCGCATCTGATCTTCAAACTTTGTTCAGATTAGATCGTGAACATATACCCTTTTCATATTATAGAGAAATGTATTGCTAATAATTAATAGTATAAGTTATGCTTAAACCTTAGTTACGTTTTCATACGCGCATTAAAGTGAACCTGTTGCTATTAGGTTAGAATTTATCTGACAACCCTGCAATATGGGTTACACTAAAAAAGACAGCAACTGCGTCGGACAGCTTCGACCGTCTGGCTGTCGTTAAACTGCCAATTTACCGCTGTCTGCTATCCAATTACGTCTAGTTAGAAATGAAAAGGTAACATTAAAGCTATACCTTTATTTCTTTTGCTCTTCGCTGCTAGTAAACACTTCGTTTTGCAAATAAAGTGTTTGTCAATTACCTTAATTCGCAACTATTTCTTAGAAAGTTAGAAAAAAATCCAGCCAATTATAACTTTTTATTTTATCTCTAAAATACTCATCAAGTTTAGCCAGTTAATTCAATCTCTTTTCAAACAAGTGTGAAATTAAAGAAATTGAATTACTTCTCGACCTTGTTGAGTAAAGATCTGATAGTTTTAAGGATATTCATAGAAAGTTGTGGGAACCTGCTGATTAACGAACAGACTTTTAGCTGGGAACACCCAAGAAGCAACTCATTGGTCAGGTGTCCCGAGCTAATATGCTCTCTTTACGAATTAAAAAAAACTGGAAACTTAATTTTGAAACGATGGAATAGGGATTAATCTTCTTGTTTCACATTAATTAAAACAGTTTCTGAAAAAAAGCCTGAATGATTTTGCACCAAATTTAAAAAATAAAAATAAAAATAATTTTAGTGAAAGGGAAACTACAAAACGTATTTGCATGCATGACTATTCTAGACCTACTCTCTTTAATGTATTAAAAAATGCATTCCTGTTCATTAAATAGAAAAGCAAATAACGTGTGTAAATACTTAACTTTGTTTCGACATTTTGACTTTAATTGAGATGCAAATTGAGTTACCCATTAGTACAAAAGTGGTAATAATTATACATCGTAATGTATGAGACATGTTAATCTTACTTTTATATCATACACATGTACTCAGTAATATGCAGACAGATTATGTAGAATTTTATAAGGATAACCACATTGTACATGCAGAAAATGCACTGAGAAATTTGAACAAAATTCGGTGAATGTGGCATCAAGATTTGCAATATAATGGTTTGTTATAATTCCATGTATTCATTCTAGAAAAGTTGTTTTCTTATAATAGATTTCGTATTTATTCATGAGCACAATTGATGGTTGTAAAGAATTGAAAGATGTAAACCATAAACGTTCATAGATACATGTATAAAACATACTTAAACAAAATCAGTCTGAATTATTCTGATTTGCAGCTTGATTTTCAAAGAATATATTATTTACGTGTGGTAAGTATTGAAGATTTTAATTCAATTTTACTTGACCGATTATTTAACCCACCAATGTTATTTTAACTGGGATCAGACCATTGCAGAAGATGCAGTTCACTTGCATTATAAATGATACATTACCGTGTATTCCATTTTCACAAACAATTAAAAATTGTTGGTATCTGTAAACATGTTTCGAACCACTTTTTAAGATCGGTGTTATTTGAGCAGTGTGTCACAAACAAAGAGATTCAGACTTGGAAACAATTCCAGGCATCCAGACTTCGTAAGTTTCAAGAGAAGAGGTTTCAATGGGAAAAGTGACAGTTAACATCTCTTTTTTTTCTGAGATGCCAGACATGTTAACAATTTCTTTGATTTATGGAACTCCGATTCACTCACGGTCTCAGTGATTAATAGTACTTACTGCACACTCTCAATAAATGCAGGTTGAATTTCTGCCCTGTGATAAAGACATTTTAAAAGCGAATCAGGGGCCAAAAGTTCACTGCTAAGAGCCGCTTCTATCAAAGCAATATTGCGTATGATGTATGGGATGCTGCATCCATACATCAATTCTGAGGATGTATATGACCCGACTAGTGTGTTAGCGGGGGAGATTGGGGCTTCGCCTTTCCTCATAAACGCCCGGATTATATACTGCAATCTAGAAGAAATATTACTGCCATTAATTTTGAAGAGAAATTTGTTGCAAAAACCCAAAGATAGGATTACACATTGATAGTGGAATCGTAATCATAAAACGATTACCTTTTGACACGATTGCACATCTCCTGTTTGCTTGCGTTGTAGGTGATGACGCATTTTCTACCGTAGCGCAGTACGCATTATGGCTGATGCAACAAAAGTCTCCTTAGACTTGCATACCAACTTGCATCATATATTTGTATGATAAAACGCATATTTGATAAAAATTCTAATCCTGGTGCGATGTTGTTAGCAGACTCGAAAATGAACGGCTTTATGTATTTCGGCATATCTCTCCTTGTGAGTATAATCTCGAACATGTAATAAAACTTCCCTCATCAGGCTCATCTGGTATTCAAGAAATGGTACATTTGCTGTGGTAATTAGCGAGCAACCACAGGCCAAAGATTAATGTGATCGTTCAAACTATTTAAAAAGGTCTGAAAACATGGAGATCCTGTTGGGACAAATATTGAGTCATGTGAAGTAATTATCGGGACAAATATTGAGTCATGTGAAGTAATTATCACATTAACTTCGTAATGAACGTTGAATGGATAGGTTAACAGCGTTAACACAATGTTGACAATTTCAGACGCCCGATTTTTTTTCCGTTATGGAGCCAACCCTCCCTCACACATGATAATAAAGACTAGCAGGTTCTTTAAAATGGCGAAATATTTTACAAAAATTGGAGTCTTCTAAAGTTTTTTTTTTAATTATCCACTTAAATCTTTCCACTTTTTTCGTATTAAACTGTTCCTGTCGCAATAAGATTGTACAATAATCTTGAATATTAGCTATGACCACACTTTAATGGTTATCCCTAAGCGTGGGATTCTAGCAGATATCAAAGCCTGCATTGTCTGCATTGATAACTACGCCCATCTTTGCATCTTCTCCACACAGAAACAGAGGGTATCTCCTGAGTGCTTTAAGATACTATCTTTGTTTCTGGTACAAACAGTACTGTGTTACCCCTTGCATCCAGACGATGTATACATCCCGAAGAACAAAACATTCTTTTAACAAATGATAAGACAAACTTTATTGAAAAGATGATCCGGTTTAGCGGATTAGCCCACCCAAAACATTGAAAGTATAAGATAGGGATAGCAGGATTAGTTTGCATTGCAGCAAATATTGCTATCTACGACCAGCTATTTACTTGTACCTTGAAAGAAAAAAAGTTAAGGTTTAAAGTCAAAAACATTAATCATACAAACGTTGTAAATCATTTTCTTAGAGTTAGAATATTGTATACACCCTTTTGCTATCGTTCATTGACGAGTTTGGCTATATCTTATGGATATGTTGAACACGTATACCTGATGTGAAGTAAATATTTTGTAAGAAACGTAATAAGGACGATGTACACACACGTTTCAGGGTGACTCTCCTACCATGGATCCTCCCATTGACGACTCGGTGTCGTCAGCTCCCGATTCATCGCAGGGATAACCATGTTATTGTATTTCCTACAAGTAAACAGTTGTTTTTAATTAGCTACATGTTGCACAAAAAGTATACAGAAATGGTTATGGAAGTGACAAAGACAATAAACAGAGATTGGTCTGATGCAAGGGGAAAGGAAAGTGCTAATTAGCACGAAAATAATTATGCTATAATTAATAAACAAAGCGTTCAATACATGCATTCAGTGTCTGGTGCCATTGACCTAGTTATAGACCGAGAACACATGTACATGGCAAGGTGGTTGTGGATTTGTTTCTGTTTTACTAACAAATCGTAAATGCAAAAAATATACAGGACCATTTTTTTTATGTACAAGCATTTTTTTTAATGTTTTATCATTTTTTTTATTTACTTTAAAAAAAATGGTACAATAAAGAAAAAAACAACAATAATTGAAATTTAGTAACATATTGGCCAGTGGTCATATCTAATACTTGACTCCAATGCCTTGGTTGCTAGATTCTATAACTGGCTGAGGTGTAGTCACATTGTTTCTATGTACTCGATTCTATTATTTTCTTTCTTACAAGTCGCTTTTCTTGTTAAAATCTATTGGAACGAAATTTGTTGAAATTGGTTTAGCTGATTTATTCGAGTCATCATTCAATAGACGTTTTATTCGTGAATCTTAAAGTCTTACAACACAGTCACTGTGGCTTTCATAATATTTGGCCATAATGTTGGTCCGCCTTTTCACAACAGAAGCTTCGTTTCCTTTTCTATAGAATTTTATCATAAAACAGAAGTGTTTAAAATTTGTGTTTTGTCTGATTAGATCTATCACTGGGCGTGTGTTTCTTTGAGTTTATCATGTAGCATCCTTTGACAACACGGGAAGAAAGCAAGCATAATTCTAGAATAACTTTTATTAACAATTCTTGTTTTATGCTTACCTGCTTCCTATCAAAGCAGCTGTGCCACCAATACTATCGATATTGATAAAAGGAAACTTGTACAATGAGGAAATGGCATTCAGATAAACACCGATATGTATTTGATTTATTGCTAGGGCTGGTGTTTTTCATGACAAGATTCTAATGACTGTAAACAATAATCCGCACATGCGTACAACGTCATTATCTTCTTATCAAATTTACATGCATGCTCTTCATACCTCAGGTGTTTCTATCACTGATATTCATCTAATAGTTATGCCGTGTTATTGCTAGGTCACGTGATCTACGATGTGGATTACGTCAAGGTTGATTTCGCATTATTTAGAAACGGGTTTTGTGAATAACCATAAATATTTTTGATTTTGAACGGTATCCATTTTATAATGCAGATTACATCTATAAAGCAAGATGATAAGCAACCATTTTCATTGGACCAGAGAGAAAGAGATTTAATTTCATTGTAAAATATAAGAACATGTGCAGCATTTTTGAGGCAGTTTCCACATAAACTAAAAATTGGATTAGTTTTCTAAAATAAAAACTTAAAAAATATTTTTTTTATAAAAATGAAAAAAAACCTTGATGATACAAATATACTTCAAAACAGGTGGTATACGCAATATTACAAAAATATGCGTCGGATTACTCAAATAATTTTCTGTATATAAGTTTTTAGAACATGAAAAAATGATAATGTTAAATCATATTTAATAAACAAGCTCAACATTATCGAGATAGATCACTTCGAATCAAACGAGTTGTTGCTGTGCAAAGCTCACGATTCACAGAATATATATTTACCGATAATTAGTACAATATGCAAGTCACTCTTTCTTCAGACAGAACATGAATCAATGATTTAACAATAAAAAGACGCATAAATCTACCGGACTTACAAAAATGTTTGAGTACGGTAGAAAACAAACTTCAAAGGGCTTGGCTTTCATTGATGGTACCACTACCTCGAACAAGTGCGCGGTCTGAACCCTTAAATCACTTCCCCAAGAAATAGTTTGCCATTCTTCAGCAGCGGGTCACCGGTTACTGTCTTCTTCCTCTGCGAATTCCTGACAACACTGGATGTTGTGACTAACAACATTGCTGTGGCTTGCCCTTAGTAACCGTCATGTGTTGCATTTGAAGTGTTTTGAAACTTACAATACACGTGTTGCTTGTGGTTTGAATTTATTGCAAACCAATCAGTTACTTTTTGACTTTGTTACATATCAGTTTATTTTAGATATTGATATGATGCACACAAAATCCAAAGTCTGACTAGAAGATCTGAGTTTTTATTTTTTTTTAAATAAATGAATGGCATTATTACTTCAAAGAACGAATATAATTATGTTTTTGCAAATGTAAATATAACGACTCAATAATTCAGACATTTCGAAACATTTAAATTAATGTTGGGGGAAAGGCTTTTCAGAAACCGTATCCAAAAATAAAGTCCTTGAAAACACAAAGACTCTTTCTTTACAGAAGGAAAACGAACTTGTTGAGACCATCTCGCTGAGGTCTTTTCACACCGTAAACTTATCAAACTTTAGTGTCCTCTTCAACCGTTCTTCAAACTAAGCATTTAACATGATGTTATGTATAAAAAGAATTATTCTTGGGCATTTCTTCGTACACTTTTATTGCATATACAAGAACGATTTATGTGTACTCGAAGTACCACAATAAACATCCATAATAAATGGATGAAGACTGAATGAATTTGACGTATGATATTTTGAATATTCATCGTGAGGGGAGCGGAATGTTCTGTTTGGTGGGTCGTTTTACCCTACAGTGTACAAGAATTCTGTAGCGAACAAAAAATAAATCCGTTGTATGGGAATAGGGACGCTAATGAGTAAATAAAACTAAGTAATTCTTCCTTAGTGACACGAATTGATATATTTGTCTGAAATGTACTGTTGTTTTAAGCCAATGATAATTAAAGATATATATTAAATAGCGTAACATTGTTTTGTTCAAAACCAGTCCTTTATATTTGAGTTCGTGGGGGTCATTTGCAATTAATATATGATTATTTTCTAATTGGTGTTGGCATTCAATTGTTTTCATCCTTTTTACAAATCCTCGTCGGGGAAATTCCTATTCATTTCAAGTCAGATATGCATATCTGTGTTGATGAATTGACTTGTGTCAATGTGTCAGATAACAAACGGCACGGATGGATACTTTAGTGTTAAATAATTTGTAAATTTATGTGTTTGAATAGCTTTAAACCGCTTATCAAGAGAGAGAGAGAGAGAGAGAGAGAGAGAGAGAGAGAGAGAGAGAGAGAGAGAGAGAGAGTTTATCTACTGTTTCATATACAGTATGTTATATTGCAGAAATTGATAGATCAGTTATGAACTTATAAATCCTCTTTAAAATGAAAATGTTGTACACGTTAAGGTACATATCATCTACATATTTGTCATAAAATATTTTGTTAAAGTTTATATTGTATATCTACTTTTGATTGAGACATAATTATATTGTTGACCTGATGTCACTCAATTGCCAACGTTAATAGAAATAATTGAGACCAGGGGCAGAAAGGATATTGCAAGTGTTTGTACATGTACTTAAGACACATCACTGGCACTTTTAATGGATCAGATTTTGTATAAAACTGTACTTTTCATAAATAATACTTGTAAAAACACGCAATTTACATATTATTTCAAATATTCATATCTATTTATTCTTACAGCGCATTAAAAATAAAGAAAATCTTAATAAACTTATACGTGTACAACGTCAAATGGTATAAGGTTATATCAATCTTGAAAAAAGACTCTCTTGTTGATTATATCAATGAATATATATTATCAAATCATTATCATTCAAGAAAAAAGTTATTTACATGGAAACAAAATCAAAACAATTTGTTTGGGAAACTAACTAGAGCAAGGATCATGAAATGTCACAGAATTAAAGTCACAATTAATTTATCCATCAATTACTTCTTAATCATAGATTTATATTTGAAATGTGTAGGTAGCAACATCATTGGGAAGCAAGGTTACATCTTGAAATTTGTTTTGATGGAATAATCTATCTTAGATACTGTATAGAAATTCTTAAATAAGTCTGAAGATAGTTTCATGATTCTTGGGCAAGGTAGTAGTAGTCCAATACCTTATTTCTCTTCTGTCCATCTTCTATGAAGTTACCTAAAAATTATATTATCGTAGTTCATGATTTGGCAAATTTTACAAAACATCATTTTAAAATGCCATGGATTTCGGGTAATTTACACGAAACCTACGCATATTTCTACAATGGACATTCATCACGTATATTAGTTTATTAATTAGTACATTATAAAACACGTGCGTCAAAAGAGAGTAAGCATTCTGTTACCAACTTCAACACAATAGTTCAGCTTGCGAAACCCGAATAGTACATAATACAAAAAACAGATGCATGCATGCTAAAAAGTGCAACATTTGCCGTTATTTTAGACAAACGTTTACTAATTCTGAAACAAACTACATGACGAAATTGTACTTTTCTCTGCAAATAGTGTATAAAGCTAGACGAAACAAGAGTTACACGCCTTCAGAAGGTATCTGCAATACAAATTACTCATTGTCAAACGGTTCTCCGAAACAAACAATGTGCAAATTAAAAGATTACGTAACATAAAATTGTTGAAACACTCACAAGTAACGGTTTCTTTTCAAACTTCATTAAAACTCGATATGTGGTCTATTATTAATCGCTTTAAACCAAACAACAGAAAATTAGCATATAAATCTTTACGCAGGTGGAAACCGTTTCCTTAATTTAGTTTTTATTTTTTTTTTTACCAACTCTAGTAAACATGGAACATCCTGGTCGTGTCCAATTGCAGGAGGGTAAAAATAAATACCCTCAATTCGACGAGAGACATGAGAACACCGACTATTTGCATGAACAGTGATGTTCCCATATATCATGAAAAGTGTTCCTCCGACCGTAATATTTTTCTCGAAAGAGCTTCTTCGTCAAACATTTGCTACCACTTACAACAGCAAAGTGTCTACAATACAGAGACTGTTCCTTACCCATCTTAAACCTGCTAGGCAAAAACGCTTATGTGATCAGACATTCACTTTGAACAACTTCTAAATGGTTTTCAACATATGAGATGACGATTTTTAAAAGAAAGTAAATAAGGTAAAATAAGAATCATGTATAGCGAAAGCCAATGTTCTGGTGGTCTCCTATAATCACAGTTGTGACTTTTGTTTTTACAAATAATGTGTTTGGTTAGAACTTGAACATCGTCTTTAAATTTTAAACCGTGCCTCTCATTATTACAAGTACGGTGTTCTAAGTTTGTTTTCTATTTGAACATTTATGAAAAACCTCGGTTGTGTTCGTAAATATGACTATACGATAATAAAGTAAAAAAAAAGAAGCGGAATTGATTATTGAAAATAAAAGAACCTATCGGATAAAGATAGCAATAGGAAATGATAAGTTGACCACCAAAGAGATACAGAAACCACAGGCTGCGATTTAGTTTCTCAAAGAAAATTTTTCTCGTCAATTATCGTATTAAATTTCATCCAGAAAATCCATTAACGAAATATTTTCTTACAGTAATAAGCTTTCAAAGAATTAAAGATTTTAGTGAAGTACGAAAAATGTAAATTAAATGGCGCCAATTAAAAGGTGCATTGCTATGCATAAAATCACTTCCATCACAAGTTAGGCAGCTCTTAGAGTACTTTTTCATTTCGTCAGACGGCTACACCCATACCAAATTTCATCTTGGATATGAAGTGTGATTGAATTATGATGGAATTATTCATACAGCTTTTTCGTATATATACTTTCTCTAGAGATCAACATAACTAAGCTAAATGATTTTGCTCCGCTCCATACGCTTGGGAAAACGTTGATGGGAACAATTTTGCGTAACCGATTTAATTCCATGATTTCATAATTCAATTTTTAATGGTTTTAAAATTGAATCCCTTTATTTTTCATAAATGGTGCATGTCGTGCATGCTGATTTGCACAAACTGAATCAAAGTATTCAACTTTAATTCCAATTTAATGCCAAAATAATATCTTCATACTTTTGTAGGATAAAGCATTGGTTATGGTTTATTACATATAACTCGCCAAGAAGTCTCGCACTAGAATATTTGTTAGTCATCTACGTTAATGTATATAGAAGTGTTTTGTACACAGTGTTACTAAGTTCTATTGTTTTGAACGCCACGAGATAATTGCTTTTCTCTTCATCGACGCATATCAACATGTTTTATATCTTTTTACATCTAATTCTAATTAGAATTTGCTTATGATTAATTTTATGCTGGGAAATACCAACTTGAAGTAGAAATAATTTGAAACATGAATATATGTACTTTTACGGTTGAAATTCTTCATCAAAAATATTTATAATGTACCTTTAACATTTTGCCAAAAAAGTTTAAGTAACATTAAAAAAGATAAATAATCAACATAATATGCTATACTCAAAAGTGCTTCAACAATAGCAACATTTTTAGCTTTTTTTATAATAAGAATGTGCCATTCAACTATTTTAAAAGTTCTGCGAAAATCAATAGATTGATACAAATCTGTTAATTGCATTTTAAAATGATACTGTTGTAAACACAGAAAGGCATTTCATAGCAAATGTTATGTAAAAATATTCACCCGCGTCAATATGTGCGATATACATTAATGAATTTCTTACTTGCTTCAAAGAATGTTTCTTAGGTAACAGCCTACATCTATAATACAGTCAATTATCACATGCTTGGTTATTATTCTACCAGAAACTTTGTTTTACATAAAAGACGCAAAGTCTTAGACAGGGTCGCTTGACTTTTTCTTCTATTCTTCTTCCAGAAGCTTTTACTTAAGAAAAACCGCAAAAATGTAAGTATTTTTCATTACTTAAACCTTATTAAGAAATGATTTAATTGTTGTTGTTTTTTTTAAATAGAGGAAACAATTAGCATTTCTTTCATAATAAGTGACATCATTTTTTTTCACTTCGACAATCACATAGTTTTTTTTCGCATAACAAAAGTATAAAAAAACCATTCATGTTCTTATCTAATAACTTTAAAATAGAACTTTTATTCAAATGTATGGCATTGTACAGTGATATATAATGAATTCGACAAGCTTGTGATAAGTTTTGAGTTTTTGGAAGGATTGCAAGACAAATCGCTTAAATATTTTATTATTTAATGATGTTTTCAAATTTGAATTTGAAAGTGACATCTTAAAAAAACTAAAGAATAAAAAAGTTAAAGGCACCATGGGGCGACAACTGCATGGCTCCATCTAAAAATAAATTCCCATTTACTTATGATAATATGACCTGTTCAGTTAACATAACTTAAACCTTTGAACAAAAGTAGCTAATGTTGACTCGTTATTGATTACCATAAATTGATAGGGTTTTCTCTAAAAAAAAAAAAACCTCAACAAACTTGATTTTAAGATTGATTTGTGTTTTAATAGCTTCAAAAAATGTGCGTGTAGGAAGGTTTGACTGAAATGTATCGGAATTGACAAAATCTAGAATTCATTATGTTAGTTTATGTCATATGCCTTCATAAGACAATAAAATACGATTATACGCATTATCATTTTTTAAACTAGCTTCCTGCTTTACCAACCCCTTGGCAAAGCCATGAATATGTTAATGGTCTTTTTAAAAATCTACAAGAATATAAAAAGTAATTAATTTTCAGTTTAAGTACTTCAAATATCCTCCAACGTTTTGGTCTTCTTCATATTCGGTACAGACTTGCAAAATACGTGCCAGACAGCAGACTAGTCAGAATGCCCCCAAAACAAATCTCCAATGACGTCGTCCTTTTATGGTTTAATCATAAGGTTAAGTACCCATCCTTAAATGACTCCTAATGTCTATTCACATCCAGGATGGCTTCTCCAAGAGAATCCAATGCTAAAATAATGTAAATCATGTGTTATTCATCGAATATCCTCAAGCTGGATAATGAGCTTTGTTCGGAGCGGTGTTCAGCAATAAGTGTATCGTTGAGAAGATAATAAGGATTCTAATGAAATGGTCAGTTAAACGGTTGATGATCTTGCTGCCTGTGTTAATGAGAATGCTAAAGCCCCTTATAACTAATCTCTGACTATATATAATGTTTTCGATATACAAGTACAGTGTGAAAGGTTCTGGCTAGTTGGGTTACTTCCCCGAGCTTGAATAAAACAGGATTATCGCAATTGCATACAAAACGGACTTAGTTGTCCTATCTGAAAAAAGAAAGGAAAAACAAATTATCATAATTTCTGAAGCAGGATCGTATATGAATTTATCCTCATGGAGTCTTTGGTTTTTGTTTTGCCTCAGCATTATCATAGAGGCCCAGCTTGAGCTAAGATTTTTACTACACATAATTATTCTGTAAATTTTGTCTTCATCGCCCTGGAAACTTGAGAGTTTGATTTTTTTCACAAACGAAACATCTCTTTAGGTCGCTTTACGAGACGCATTGGACCATTAAACCATAATCGCAGTTAACTCTTCAAAGTACTAGTAAATCATGATAGTTTACCTTAATGCTTACTCATATTGGTATACTTTGGTAAATGTGAAACACAGTACTTATTAATACAATGATGTTCAAAACTAAATTGAACTGGTCCGGTTGAGCGGTGCTCTTTTTGATACCAGACTCTGCATCAGTTCGGTGCGAAACACAGAGGCAAGGGAAAACCAGATTCTAATCAGCTGTTGACGTTGATTGGGTAATGAGCCTAGAGAAGTCACTAATTAGCATTAAAACAAACGGGTGTTCCGCGACGTGACGCTGGCGTTACGCTTTTGCTGACAGGCAAACAGTAAACGATTACAAAATACATAGCTGGGGATTTCAGCGTCTCCTATAGGTTCTGGCAAATGATGTGGCATAAAGAGTGTGGCGGATTTTTGCTCCGAAGAGGAGTCACGCTAAATTGTTTTATGTTGGAAAGTATTGTATGAAAGAACATGTCAGGGAAATAAATCTAACCTGTCACATTTAAACATGTTCAAGAATATTGTAAGCTCCAACCTCCAAACATAAGAAACACTTGAGGAATATCTAACGTCGATCAGATTCAAGAGTCCTTGACCCCCTTTTAATTCTCAAGAACAATTGATAATATTTCCATGCAGTAACAAACTCTAATATATATGATATTACACGTTGTGTTTATTCTGGTTGGTTTACGTAGACTTTGGAATACGTCATATAGACAGTAAAAGCCGTGATCCGATTAACTTTCCGCCATGCTTGTTTGTGCGTCTCTTACAAAAATACGAATAATCAACTTCAAATAAAGATTAGGTAATATTTTTAGCACAGGCTTGTAAAAACGAAACCAGCGGAAACCAAATATGATTTCAATTGCCGATAAGTTTGATATTCAATAATCATTAAAACAATATCTAATGAAAACGAAACGAGAAATTTCGCAGACGGCTTCCAGGAAAGATAAACTATATTACCCGGAATGCCTTGATTTTTATCGTAGGAGTTGAGAATAAAGCCAAAAAGCCTCGTTATAAAGTCCCGCTAAATTAATCCGACAAGAAAATGGTTCCCGCTGGGTGCTTTATCTGATAGGGTTGCGATTCTAAGTGATCCATCACTCGGTCTGAGATAAACATCCACTGCATTCACTTCCATCCAGTGTGAAGATGGACAGGTGTGAAAACTATTGTAATTGCCCACAATATTTTGACAGGAAAATGGTTTTCCCGAGTCGTCATTTAATTTACAGAACCCAAAGATATTTGCAAAATTCGAATGTTATTGTGAAGGGGAATAGGATTGACTGAGAGTCATTTTATTGTTGAATTTTTCAGTCAATAAGATATATAATTGAATTAGTAGTTATTATTCTAATATCTGAGCAAATAAGGCTCCAATGCTATGTCCGAGATAGATTTGATCAAGAATTGATATAAGACGACGATATTCATAGTATCATACAAGCTTTTGGTTGAATACTCATGCTAGAGGTGAAAGGAAAAGTATTTACATGTACCACGTAATGTGGAAGGGCTTGCTAAATTGCCTCGTCATGGTAAACCAAAAAAGTCCGAAATCTCTGCAACTATGCTAAGCCTTCATAAAACACTCACAAGATTTCAAAGTGTTACAAAAAGACTTATCAGAAAAGTGCTGCTCACGCCTAGCATTGCTTTTTTGCAGTAGGTAATAATTTCTGAGTCGGAGCAGGCCTAGACCCGGTTTGATGATAGCTTTATGTCTTATCAAATAACATTGAGCATTGGAATTTTAATTGTATATTCTACATATGTAGTTTTCATATCATACAGTTTTAATGTTCCTAAATATATTGTTTGCTTTTATCTGTTAAGATAATACACATCACGAGGTTTTAAATATGGAATTTAAGATATGATGTTATTTATAAATTTAAAAAAGAGTGTCCATTATAAATCATCTATAATAGAACCATTTTAACAGGAGCTTGGACTTTGGGTAGTTGTGTCAAACAGCATTGTGACGTAGGCCTGTCTGTTTCATTGTAGGCCACTCAGTCATGGCTCTTTGAAATCAACAAGATTTGTCTGTCTTTTGAGCTAAGGCTACGCAATCGGTTTATATTTCGCTTGAAACCAGCGTCATTTTAACTTGTTTTGACGCAAGAAATAGATAGTTACATCCTACTGAAAGTCCAAGGACTTGTTAAAACGGTTCTAGTACATATTGTTAAACGGTATTTAGATATGTATAGAAATTGATGATTATGATTTTAAATACTTATTTGCATAACATGTGAATGGTACTGAATGCTGTTTAATTCTTAAGGGATTTGTTCAGCGGTTTTTAGAACGGACAAATAGTAAATGAACTAGTTAATTCTGTACAAATGTAATTTAAATTCACAATGGAGCTATGGTTAAACATAAACAGAATAACCGCAATATTTGAGGCAGTCCCAAGAGAGAAGCCTTCTTAATGAATTCAATCAACGTGAGTAAACGGATTCAAAACATGCATCTGACCTTGACTTCCCGTCTGGAACCAAGCTGGGTTAAATACAAAAATCTGTAAAAATAAGTTAGTCTCGTTCTCATCAATATTTGATATAGCCAATTTTAACGATAAAAAATAATGTCGGTACAGGTTGTAAATTTCAATTCCATTAATTTGTTGTTCTTTCAAACTGCATGAATAAGTTTAAATTTGTGTTTGTTGTGGAGGTTTAAAACATATGAATTATGCATATTATTTATATTTATAAAACTAATTAAGAATTTTGAAGTTGAACTATGATTCTGCAAACCATATATCAAGATACATATGTACTTGCTTGTTTTATTTTAAAAACTTGATTGAAAGAATGAAAAAAGAAATGGATGATTAAGTGACCACTGGATTTGTACGGGGAATTTGTTACAGAGGGAGAGAAACCACAGAATATCTCCGTTTAAAATGTTTATAAGAGATCAAACGCATCTTTGACTTCTATCTCACACATTTCTTATCCGCCATGTCAATTCGTTGAAGGAGATTCCCGGTGTGCCTGAACCGCCTTTTTCACGGTGTCAAGTTACGTACTTCGTGCACCCTTTGAGATAGATAGGGAATTAACTTACCAGATCTCGGTCATTGTTACGATCCATTGAGGCTCGAAGAGAAAAAAAGAGTTTACCATGCAAATTTTTTTACGAGAAAAAATCAAATCGCATATTTAAAATATATGAAATTATAGTTATCTTTCAATAACACCTTTATTAGCTTAATGAATTTTGATACCCTGGAAATTTAATTATGTTCGTGCATGACATTATAGAAAGATATCTCTAAAATCGAAATGATATATTTGATGTCATGATCATAATACCTTTAATGCTACTTAGATCGTTTCTACTATATTAATTAAAACGATATTATGTTAAAAAGGAGGACAATTATAGAACTTTTCACAAATAATAATAGAGTAGCTTTGAATCTATATGATTGTAATTACATGTATATTGTAGTAGATTTATGAATTTTCAAAAACTGTTGTTTATATTCCAACTATAAAGTACGTACTGTCTTTTAACTAAAAGGTTGAAAGGCATTGAATTTGAAATCGAAGGCTTGAACTTATAAATAATTATGCTTGGCAATTATAATCTGTATCATCACACTGTTTCTCTTTACAATGTGACCACTTTTCTTTTCAAATCCAAGTGGTTCATTTTATTCTTATTCTTCGTATTAAGCAGGTTATAGATAGGTATTTACACGAAGGTACATAATATGCTGTGTAAGAGATTAATCATTGAAGAAGAAGCACATATTTTTCCTCTCTGCGTAATCTTATCTTTTGAACGCTGTTTTAATCAAAACGAAACATTCGGTTTTCACTGCTAACGAACCGGAACTGACATGGTGTTTGAACACCAATCGCAGACATATCCGGTGAAACTCGTTCTGTCGTCTAGTCGCCCAGACATATGGAAAATGTGATATCTTTTTTAACATAAACAATAGAAAATAGATCATCAAGATTATGGGGGAAAGTAAAACCAGAGAGCAAGCTACTGTAGGCAATACATTCATTCATTTATTCAATGCTGAAATCGACTTATTTGGGAGTACAACCGTTTGTTCGAATTTTATAAGTCAACAATCGACAACAAACATACCCGGTATGAGTTCAGAGTGTTCGAAAAATATGCGATGGAATAATATAAAAAAAATAATGCAGAATTATACATATGACATGTGTATATATATATATATATATATATATATATATATATATATATATATATATATATATATATATATATATATATATATATATATATATATATATATATATATATATATAAACGTTCTCATACTTTACAATAAAGCTCGATCTATGCATATTCTTTCAGTGGGAATATTTAAAATGAATCAAATCAACAACAACAAAAAACAACTTTAAAAAAGGTATTTTGACCAAGAGGCCACAATACGTCATAAGATAAGAAATATGTTTATTGCAAATCCAATGCACTTAGTATGACATGAGTTATTGTTCTCCGAACAGCTTAAGTATTTAAATGTAGCACGAGTTAAAATACAGAATTATCTCAAAGACCTATTTGATAAAAACAAATGTAGTAATAGAGATAAAAGATTCAAGAGTTTTTGTATTTTTTAAGCTTGAATCATTTGAATGTAAAGTTCTGAAAAGTTAAAAGCCCCGGAAGAATGAACTGGAAAAATGCGCAGTTTTTCAAAGAAAACGTGTACACCTGCTAAAATAATTTTTTTCCCTAAATTTCGTAACTGTAGAAATCAAACGAAAAGTTAAAAGGAAATATGTGCGGTTAAGTATTTTTGGGGTTTGTTTATTTTTACTCTTTTGATGAAAGAATAGAGCAGATTTTGATATAGCACACAACACTTTTCTTGACAATTGAAACCTTACTAGTATTCATAACTTTAGACAAATATAAAGTTGGCATCTGCAGATAAACCGGTGAAGATGGTTTGAAAAGGACAAAGCAATCGTAATGCGTTTCTTAAATCAAACAAAAATGTTCTTCTTTACCTACTTGCATAAAAATATGTTCTCTTAAAAAAAAAATGAACTCCGTTTTGGATGCATAGATTTGCGCACGGGCGTGCATGCACTGATTACACGTGTCTGCCGGAATGCCAGTATTATCATCTTTAATCAATGCTAGATAATATCCATTGTTTTGACAGCCATTAAAATGTTTCAAAACTTTTTAACCCTTATCACTTTCTTGGAGAAAGCTTTCCGAGCACGTCTTTGACAGAATCTGTTGATGATCTGTGTATATGTGCATTTACAAGGTGCCGCCGACGAGTACAGGTCGAAACCCTTCCAATCATTTAAGATAGTTAGTTGAAGGATTTTGTCTAGTCACAGAGCCAGGCAGTTTAATTTTTCCTAGGTGAAAATGAGCATTTTATCTACTAAAAAGTTGAATAAGTGAAATCCGTAAAATTCATTATACGATATACTTTTACAAAAAGCAATGAGCACATGATGAAATGTGGGTGGAAATGATCATTGAAGCCGTATATCAACAGACATTCAAGTGAGTTGAATTTAACTTCATCAAAGATCATTGTGCCAAACTAAAAACACTGAATTTACACTTTCTTCACCAAACAATTGAAATTTCAGTTTTTCAAGTTTAGTTTTATTAATACATTTGTGATATTCAACACACATTATGCGATATTATGAACAAAAATTGTGTTTGGTTTCGTTAAAATTCTGACGTGTATAGGTTGCAGCATTAAGTATTCAAGGTTTTTATTTGTCTGAAGTTTCCTTGCTCCACAAACTGACAAACACTTGGTCCCGTGTTCAAACCCTACAGCAGTTTTCTAAACAAATCGGCTTTTATGAATAACAAATGACAAACTTAAGGTTTTTTTTCGAAAACTGTTTTGCATTAATAAGGTATTGCAATTTAGAAATTTGCAAATTCGAATGCCTACCAGCTTGGAGACAGTGTGTAAGGAGATTTATGAGTCTGTTCTGGGTGCATTCATTGCTACCAACGAGGTATATAACCTAACGCCGTTACATCAGCTAGGTTGGATCAAGCTTTGCCAAACATGTTCCCGTTATAAAAGAATGATTGGTCTTTGTTAGCATATCTAAATGATACCAAAGAGGCTTGACTAGCAACAAGAGGCAGCTAAAAGATAATACAGGCGTCGGACAGAAATTGTTTTTGTCACCACATACACCCCGTGGCGTGAATACAGTTATTGAAGAACAGGCGTATTCCAAGGATAAAACACTGTTTCATTCATAAAACTATAACAAAAATATAATAACTTACTAAATATAAGAGCAAGCCAAAGGTTGCCATCTTCGCTTCCATTGGATGTGTTATTGGCTGACCGTTGTGTTTTCGGCATTACATCTTCAGAAGATTAGAAGATTACGTAACGCGTGAACGAACTTTCAACTTATTCTTTTATGCAATATAAATAGTCTTTTATGCCTGATAGAATGAATCCATGTGCACTCTCAAGGTTTACAGCCACCTTGTCCAATCAGCTGTGAATATTTCTACACGGTTCCAAATTTAAACAGACGAGGAGTCTGTCTCAAGTGTTGTCTGTGATGTTAGAAATGAAATGAAGTTAGAATATTAATAACAACAATTATCCAGACTCTTGGATTACTTCTGTTGATCTATATAGTTTAGGTAAGTCTTTATATATGAACATTTATCCTATGTACATGTAATATCATATGGCTTGTTTAATTAAATTTAAATCTGTCGACTATTGGTGGGAACAATTTCATTTTCGATCTGTGAATTCTTAAGATTAGATAACGAATTTATATTACTAAAAGGTATCGATGAATTGTTAAAGATAACTTGTAATAGATACTTTTTTGTTCAAAATTACTTGTAATGAATCCTTACCTTTATGAAGATGCATATGAAAGTCATCAACCATTACAAAACCATTTTATATCTACAATTACACCAATTTAGGCAAACTAAATATTGATCCGTAATACTTTTTAAATTTTTTATTTAAATTAACATATTTAAACAAAAACATTGAATTGATTACAGTGTTTATCCCAGCCAAAAACACAGACTGAATACTCACGATGTAAGCATTTTTATTATTACCAATATCACATATCACCAATTGTACATACGTTCATTATATGTTGAGTATATATACGTCACAAATCCTATGCATGTTGAATGTTGAATAACAATTTGTATACCTTTTCAGTGCAGCTAGCTTCAATCATATGGAATTTTGGTGAGATATGATATTATATAGGCATCTTGAAGAAAAGTAATAATTTCATTTCGTATTGTAACGTTTTTATCTAGTATACATTTACTTATATTTTTAATGAATATTTTGCATTTTCCTCAATTTGTTTTTTTAAAAGAACGATTTAATTGAAATTGTAATTGCCGATAGAATTTGTTATCAGGCATATACATTGTAATTAGACTATTTTAGCCCTATAATTTCAATATTGGATAATGTATCAAGATATATTGGGAGTTATCTATATTTTCGATTAATATTAAAAGGGAAGGATGGGTAATAATTGTGAAATAGCTTTGGGTCCAGTTTTATCTTTCGATTTGATCTTTATCTTAATCATCTTGACATTCATGTATCTTATACTGCCATGCCTCATTTTTAATAACTGATCCGTTCATTTCTGTATTGACGTCATTTGCCATGCAAACCGTTAGGGCGGAAGTTGTGTGCATTATCAATTCTTTGACACGTGGATTTAAAAATTGAGTTAAGTGAAATTATTTTTAAAAGAAATTTCTGACGTACCAGATATGAAAACATTGCAGACTCCCTTTCAATGAGACGTAACAGAGTCTTCTGAATGTTTGAGAGCTTGTGGATGTACACAAATAACCACTTTGTATTTTATCCTCTACGTAAAGCTCTGTAACCCCGTACATAAAATGCCTTTTTGAAAATGCAGAAAGTGAAAACTTTGAAAAGGGAAAGGTTGAATCAGACATTTAGTGAAAGGGGTTAACTTGGTTCGACAGTAAAGTATCTGAAAGTTTATGAGGATTACAAACTGCTACTTTGTAAATCTTCACTCCAAAGGGTTAGAAAATGGACTGTAAGACATTAGCTACGGATATCTGAATGTTTTTTTTCAAAAGGGTAAAAGTAAGACATAAAATATCCTATACACCCAAGAGGAAGAGGGCGTAGCACTTTAGAATAAAGCCATTAGAAGTGGGGCAGTAAAAACTGAATGAAGTATTGTATTTTCAATTGGGTACCAAACTTCCATAATTTTAAGGATGATGGTTACTTAGCTTGCAACAACTTTATAATACTTTAACATTTATGTCGTATTACTCTAACCGCGCCTGTACAGTACATGTATACTTATCATAAAAACATCGAATTAACAGAGATGGGTGGAGTTTTGATCAATACGTGGTCTTTGTTACAGTCAGATTTGCATTATAACATCTTAATCTGAAGTACAATGTTTACAATCTTGATTGCTGAACAGTGAAAAATTAAAGATTTTCTTATTTGTAAAACCAAAAATCGTCTGACGCTAGTATGACACAAATCAAAATTTAAGAACTTCTTTGATTAAAGCTATCGGATACTACATATCTGGGAAGTGCAGTTATCTTTAAATTTCCCTATCACGTTGCATATTTTTTCTTGAAAGTAAAATTCCTTTGCATTCAATAAGATTATTGATTCAATTCCAAATCATATACAGTCAAAAACTTGTCAATCTTTTTTTTTCATTTCAGAGGTAGAAAAATAAACTATAAATGACCAAGACCCCTAAGACCTATTTGTATGCTCAACTGAATCCCTATAGATTCTTTGTTATTATGACTTAAGTATCTTATTTGCATGTTTTATGTATTTTCATTTTTATCACTGCAAAATATATACTTTACACGTAGTTGTTGTAATAATAGATCTTTTTCCCAATAAACATTTTAGAAGTAACAATCATGACTATTGCATATAATTGATGTCATGACGGTTAGTTCTACATAAGTAAACTTAAGATACTTTATTTCAAAACTTGAAATAAGTGTTTACAGCAGTGTTATTGCGTCATTTGTGGTCGTTATCATGAAAGTGTAAAATTGTTATGTAATGTTACACGAAAATACATAAATCATGATCTCAAAATTCTGCACGTACATTGTTTTAACTCTTAAACACTCCCCATTTAATCTGACAAAAAAGGTCATAGAATTCAGTTGGAATTTGGGAAAATATTGACTGGTATTGCTCATTCCTAGAGTTTAGAAAAGGCGATGTAGGAGTAATTGTCGGGAACTGGGCAATACTCCCCTGAAGCAATCTCCCACCAAAGCAAATACAGCACAGAACAAATATTGTCTCCCTCATTTGTATTTTCATTTAGGGTCGAGGATTACTTGAGAGCAAAGTTATGAATAAAATGAAATCTGGATAAGTGTCCATTGACCTGTGTAAATTCAATCCTAGCAGCATCATCTGTACACATCCTCCACGCTGGAAATATGAATATATTTTATTATGTATTGCTAAGAATTGTGCACAGGTGTTCTAAATTGAAACATTCTGTATGCATGCTACATTAGGGTCTTAGTATTCGACATTAGATGTACACGTTTTTCGCATACATATCTTAAGTATTTCAACTTGGGTTTTGACCAATTGTGACGTGTGGCATATTTCTCGGGCAAAATGTAAGTTCTTATGAGTTTTAATCCTTGAAATTACGTATCAATAACCTATTGATTCACATGTTTTATTTAATAACTAGATTTTAATGAGAAGATAAAAGAATGTAGAAAGCATATTTAGAGTGCATTAATAATAATAACATTGCTGATGAAACAGTTAATTCATCCTTACAAAGGAGATGATCAGTTGCTTCAAAATAAAAGAAGACAGATCTTTAAAGTTTAATCTGATTTAATTTTTCTCCAAATTAATTCTCCTTAAATTTGTTCACGTTTGCGGACAGTCTGGAAACTAAGTTCAGTTTCTGTCAAGTTCAATATACAAGGATGATAACGCAATTTATAACGTTGTTTCTCTAAACATCAGATAACGGATTTAGAAAAATAGAATTGAGATATTGAGACATTACAAGACAGAAGATCATAGGCACACCTCAGATTACAGCAAACATTTAAAGACGAGTTTCGTTTGAATGTGCAGTTTTTGTGGTGCATCATCTCCTAAGCCACAGGAAAAGATTTATCTCGTTACGGTATTACTTTAACAGAAGTTCTGTTTCCCTATCTTTGCTCCCTTCAAGTGAGCTAACGCGGTGTGTATCTTAGAGTATGTCCCGGTTTTACCTCTCTTCTGTTGAATATAGACAAACAGTACAGTGTCTTCCAAATCGTTACTAGTTATGATCTGAATAATGAATGAGAGGAGAGTGTAACTGGGATTAGCGCTAACAGATAATATTTTCCCTGGTCATCCATACAAACATCACCGCATCCGGTTGTGAAACAAAAAAATAAAACCAACCACCCAAAGCTGCGTCAGGCTTCCGAACTTTCTTGGAATTTTAAAGGAGTGAAGAAGAAGAGTATCAGTTTTTGTCTCTTGGTTATCTTAAGAGTGTTCAAAAGCTTGGAAAGTAAAAGAACTATTGCCACACTTCAAATCACTCCTGCGTGAGTTCCACTCTGTGGTTTGTATGCAAGTACCACGAAAAGGTGAATTTTTCAAAACAGCTGTCGCCGCTAAGGAAAGAAGGCGCATGCATTTTTGCAAGGATAACTGGTTCAACACGTGTTGGCTTTTTTTCTTACCACTACAAAAAACAATATTCTTTTCTACATGGAATATAGATTTTTCATTTTTATTTGATAAATATGGACTATACCTGACGGATTTAGTATGTTTCTAGTGTGGGTGACGCGCAGGACAGACCAGGGTCAAAAGGTGAGTGGGAAACGCGTTTCTACTGCAGTTACAGCAAGCCTTGTATAGACTTCCCCTAATACAGGTTTAGACAGCAAGTTTTTTTTTTTCAACCACATGAGAGTCATATTAAAGGATGATGTCGAAACAACGAACTATTTTTAATGATTTGTCATAATATCTATATATATAAATATAAATTACTCGTACATTTGTATTTTAACAGTCTAGTGAACTATAGGAATAAACTAAATAAAACACTAATAAAGTATAGTATTGATTGTTCAGTAAATAATGCTATTTTGATAGCAAAAACCTTATAGCTACAGTCAAGCTGAGACAAGATCACGTTCAGAGATGTTTCAAATCGGTTTTTAATATACATTCAATACAAGACAGGTGTAGCCAATCTTAACTCGTTTTTAATTTACTATAGAGAATTATGTAATAGTTTTAAAAAAATTATATACAGTTCCAGATGAAATATATCTTTCAATCGCTTTGATACCATCATCTAGTTTAGTTTTTAAATAGAATCTGATCCACATAATAAATAGTATACTGCTATCAAATCTCTGATAATCATATGACGTAATATCATTCTTCTGTAACAATATTTCGGTAAATTGGGAGAATACTTGTAAAAGATAAATTCTTACGTACATTTGCATTTAGACAAAAACTTCTCGATAAGACACCAATACCAGTCTGGAAAAGAATGAAAAAATAGAATTCAAAATATTTTTAAACAAAACGAAATCAGTCATAAAACGACAGCATAGAGCATAATTCATAGATAAATATTTATCGTTAAATCACCAAAATCTTTTTCCATGTGGTGAAAATCTCGGACTATTTTTTTTTCGGATGAGCATAGATACACCGTGACATATCGACTATCGAGCTCATCCTGTCTTATCTGAGATTTTTTTTCGACAACCATTAATTGTTTATGCTGGGAAGGCTCTTGCTTGTGTTATTATGAAAAAATGGCATGTGGTTCTTTGCTTTTTTAAAGAAAAAAATATCGCGGTTAAAAATAACCCGATCATCAACGTTGATCTAAGTGAATTAATAAAAAAATAAAACGTATTACTGAAGATCTAGAGAAATCCCGTTATGATATAATTTATTTAGATTATGGGTAAAACTTTAGCACGAATCATTCCTTGCACCTATTAGCATGTGGTATGGCTAATTACCAAGGATACATGCAAAGTTCCTAACTCGTTAATGTGATAACCCTGAGCTTGGAGGAATTTCGATTTCAATGAAGCGTTCACTCATAAATCTCACGATAATATACTTTTGCAAAACATTATTCCATATTTCCATCTGTTTGCAAACGTACAGACAATTTGCTACCAGACTAAAACCCACATTTATTCTACCTAATTTAAGCTCATAAGAAGCGCGTAATTGATCTCTTGGTGTCAAGTTAAAATTAATGGCATCCATTTATACACTCATTACTATTGATATGTTCAACATTAAATAAGTATATACCACGCTGTCAGTATGGATTTGACCTTCGACCCTTCTTCCAGTTTATATAGTTCTTTGTTGTAGTTATTGATTTTATGGTCATTGACTAGATGTTTTCTTGAATTATTAAGGAGGCGGTACGTGCATGCATTTGCGGGACTCTCCCAAAAGAAGGGCATTTAATGCATTTCAATAAAACACGTGGGGTTTGAAATCGAAACATGTGTACCTTAATGCACCTCTGCTTTCTCTTATGATTCATGTTGAATTATGAATCACCTCTGGTGATTCAAAAGGTCTTGGACTAGTAGTTTTGACATATTTGAATATTTCCAGACTTCATTTAAGCCTTCGGGTATATTTTGGTCCCACTTGTTTTAAACGAATCTTTGTAAATTATCACCTGATTTGTTAAGAAACGTCATAAATATGACATAACATGAAATATCAAATCGTTACCGGCTTTGCTTTTTACTTCCTTTCAAAGGAAAAAAAGTGAATTATGACTATAAGAAATAAATTAAATGACGAAAAATAAATTATTTATTAAGCAGACTTAAGGCATGCATATCCAATCAAGGTTAACTGCAATTCTGACCGGAAGTAAGACGTCTAAGACATAAAAAAAACAAAGGATAATCTCAGAAATTGATTTTTTCTGTATTTTTTATTACGCATAGACACGCTGGAACCTACGCCAGATTGTGGCAATGATTATCATTTCCAACGAGGCGCTTTCATACTACGGTCCTCGGAGTAAATGACAACGGAAACCCAAGATGCTATTTTTCAATCAATGAACAATCTGTACTTCCGATCCGTCGATCTTTATATCCCTACCTGCACATTTGTTATGTCGCGCAAATCGAAGCAACTACTGCCCACGGAAAGAATTGAATAGTTTGTAAGAGGGAGAGAACAGACTGCAGAGGATGAAGGCACGACAAAGCAATTAATTACCTTCAAACTTCATCTATCCTCTGAAAGCACATTTGCTATTTTATTTCAACTACCACAGTTATTTTTCTTTGTGATATTAAAAAAATACAAGAAATCGACTCTTTGTCGTATCTTATCGTTGATAATGGTATGATTTGCCGGATGATATGAAAATCATTATGCCTGATCAAGATATAAATTTATTTAATACCATCATCGTATCTCGTCGATTGCTCGACAAACATTAATTGTGTTTGTCTGGTTTTATTTTAAAGGAAAGAAAATTTAATCTGTATAAAGAAAAGGGATTCTTTCGTAGTTCTAAAATCAAGATATAAAAAAGTTAATTCTTTTAAATTCACTTCAGATATTTTGTATAACATCCTTGCCAATTCTCTTTGAATGCATCATTAAAACTTTATTTAATGAGGCCAAAACAAACTGAATATCACGCAGCACGACGTCATACCAACTGAAAAGTATCACGTGCGTGTATGATACATGTACCATTCCTTTGAATAAAACTTCTCAAATCGTTACTGGAAACAGACAAAAGTTATTACGAGATAAATGATAGTAAAAAACTTCAGAACACGTGTTTTCAAATTGATGCAAAGAAGCATCTTCATATATCTTCTTCCATCAATTACAAATGCATTAGAGTGACAGAAAACTTGTACTTTTCTTGGCAGTTACGTAAGCAAGGTGGCAGAAACGGATTTATTGTAAAAATTATGAGACAACTGGTCTTTCATTATAGTTTGGAATTTCGTCCAGATTTTGTTGACAAATCAAAATATATGCAAGATGCCTTTCACTTGCACTTCGATGGCTTAATTCTGCAGAACTTGATTATCTTCACCTATAGTTTTGGCAGAAACGTTCACATTGTCAGTTTACGAGACCATTATTATTGCCTGACCCCTTACATGTGTTTCACTTTGCTTTAAGACTGTTTGGGAGTGTTTTTATTACACGTCGTTTGGCAGATTTACGGTATAGTTTACATCTTGTGCGCTTTGCATCTGTCGCCTGTATATGATAACATTTTAAAACTTTGAATTGCGTTGATTGACTGGGATTTTTTAATGTCTTCTGGTGTGTTAGGAGTATAGTTTCAAGGATATGGCTCTGTCATCGGTATCTGCAGCATTGTCGGCAACTGACTGCTTCAAAGGCCCCACCAGTTGTTAAGAATGGTATTAGTACGATATAATGTTTATGCGATCATTTTTCAAATACCCAATACCGTACTGTAAAAAAGCTGTTGCATGATCGGGGAACATATCTTTAAATTAGAAATAGACGGACACACATTAAGCAAATTGATTGTTTGTTGAGGAAAGGTACAAAATTGGTCATTACTGCAACAAACAATTTCAGACGGGAATTTCTATAAATACGAGGATAAAAAGATTCTGTAAATATTTGAGCAAGCGTTTTACACCAACCAACTGTTCCCGGAGTTAACCGCTGCAAGAAAGATAACTTTTGTGTGCTTACATCACTAGCTTGCGGTGGTGTTGCACTGGCAACAGCTATGAACAATTGTTTGAGTTAAGCACACAACTAATTGAAAATTCAATAAATCTTGTGGATGCATTTAGATGCATTACGCAGGCATTTAAGGCATTCATATCCCAGAACTTAAGGATGCATGATTTGTGGTCGCATCTTTTAACAACGAAGACGTCACGATAAAGTACACCCGGAAGATGTGGTTTATCTGAAAAGCTTTTCTACTTGTAATGATCAATACTTTTTTTAATGTTAGAAAAAATAGAACAATTCAACGACAGATGCACAGTTAATTTTGATATTCTTTGAAAATGATTTACGCTGTATTTTACTGAAAATAACGATCTCATGAATGCATTCATGAAAATATTATAGTTAAAATTCGATACAATTTACATAAATTAATGAGTTAACTATAATTAACTCATTTATATATATATAAATTTAATCAAGCTTTATTTATTCTTTTCGGATAGTAAAACTCAACTATCAATGTTTAGATGCTATGCTGTTTAATTGCATAATTTATTATGTCTACGTCATTAAAAGTGGTTTTTAAAAGAAGTCTCGTTTAATACCTCAACATAAAGTTATTTTCCCATGTCTCCCGAAATATTATGACGAGAAAACCTTAAAACCGTCTACATGACAAACCTGTTAATGAACAAACACCGCCATGAATATGGCCTTTGATTATTCCATCTCATTATTTGTCTTAAGATAGTGGAAAACTCAAACTGGACTTTTTACGTCAATTTGTTTGAGGAAGAACCATAAAACTGAAATTCCAAGACGATGAAGATCTTAAAAGCTATCGATGCAGATTTGATTGCCTTGACTGAGCGCAACATCACAAGCGCCGATTCCTTTTTTTAGTCCCACTTAAGTTATTGCTAATCGCATTAACTAATGTACATATTGTGCATCTGTTATGAGAACAAATATGGGCATAAAACGGGCATCACAAATCTCTTAGTACTCGGGCAGGAGTTCGAGCCTGATGACGAAGATTGTCGTACACGTCACCAAAGCTATCACCGCTGACCCAATCTGACTGATTGTCCAAATAAAAACCCAGATTTAAACCGATGACTTGAGGGGAAACCGCCGCCTTTGTAGCAAATATAAACTAGCTGCTTGATCGATAAACCGAGTGATTAATCTAAGGTTTAAGGTACAAAAACAAAACCCTTTTTTTCTCTTACTCACGATCTTTGTCTCTGATGTGGATTGAAAACTGTTTATTAATTAAAATTCAGCCAGTATTCTTCTTGTGCATTGCATAGCCATTCGTCGAGATAGTTATGTCCTGTTGAATGCATGAAAAGGCCATCGTAGAATGGACGTCAATGTACTGGCAATGTGTAGAATTAATTCGAGAATTTCTGTGAAAATGGTAATCTCGCTTTTGGCTCCGCTGACAACAAATAAAAAGATATGGTACATGTATAACATTTCGGTTTCTATTGAAACTGATATTCATATAATCTTGTAATGGTACTCAGCATTAATATCATTAATTAAACGTGTGACTTAAAATGCACTTCACCGACAAGTCTTTCCAGTAATAGGACATTAGAGAGAACTTGAAATTTAATTAAATTATTTAATGAAATGAAATAAATGGTCTACAAGTTCCAGCCAAAGTGAAATTTTCTGATCCTCTTGATTCAAACTAAAGAACATTGTAGAAATAGTTGTATAATTATCCTTTTTTTTGGTTCATATATATATTATAGGCTTTTATAGTTCAACACCTGTGCAGTCCCTTAAAGAAAGTTACACAGTCAAACTCTCCGGGAAATAGAGAAAAAGAAAATGTAACTTTCAACCCATAAACTTTTAGCTTTATTATTGAGACATTTTTCATTCAAAATGTCACATTTAATTCTTATATAAACTTACCATCTCTGTATCAATAACAGTTTATCAAATTATTCATCCACAGATAAAGAGGATAATAACATTTCTATTGCATTAGTTGAATTTTTGTTTTCAATTAATAATAACATAATCAAATGGTGATTTCTCTAACTATCCATCATCAGGCACTTTTTGTTTCTTTTTTTTAAGATAAGAAAGGTAAACTAAGTCTTTTTATTTAATTTTTTTTTACTAAATTATAAATTTCAATCATTTTTCATTTTAAAAAAAGAGAACTAAAAAGAATTATAGTCACATTTTAAAAATTGACATCACCATAATAAAAAATTCATAAATTAATTGGCTGGCGTGAAGGCAGGTTGAGCGACCTTTTAGCCATAATTAATTCTAAGGATATGATGCCAATGGTTTCCATCTTTTCATACGATATCTAAATATAGAAAATGATTGAATTATTATGACAGATTTTTCTTGTGTAGAGTACGTGATGTTAAATGACGTAATAACTGCAGGATAGGATGTCGGAAATCCCAGACTATAATGGTAGAGTTTCTAAAATCGATTATAAATCTACAAGTATACAACCGTAGAAGAGTCATCACTCAATTTTCATTTCAATAATCTCTGGTGTTTGTTCATGTGAAAAAATAAACTACATTAACATGTTGATTAGCATATGTACTCTTGACCCCAAACTCTTCTGACCTAGCTTCAACTATATAGATGCGTATACATGAACAATTATTTTGCCAATTCGCAAATTTCACTTTGTAGTAATAATTTTTCCTTTTTTCATATGAACATCAAAATGTAAAAATCACTTAATATGTCATGTACTTTTGTTAGTTTTGCATATTGTTGATATACCTGTATATGAATATTTATGAAGCATTATAAATTTTTATCATAGACATTGTAATAACACACTAAGTACCTATTATATTTATGACATAAATAGTAGGTGTGTGCCAGAATTAAAATATAACGGGAAAGGTGGGAAGGTGGGAGGGGGGAGGGGTATGAAATACACTTTATAATACGCTGAGTGCATGTTTATTTATATATACTTACATGTATGTATGACATGTACCTCAAATAATGTACCAATGACATGGCTTTGAGAGAAGAATGTAATTGAGGCCTACTATTAATACACAATACCGGTTTAAATTAGGAAGAGGGCTACATACGTTATAAAGCTTGTGCCCAATCCCATTGTAATCAATATGTTACAGTAAAATATGATCAAAAACAAAAAGTATTGTTCAAGCCAAACCGGTTTGAACGTTGGATTTTACCACCATCTTAAGTTAACCAAACTTTAGAATATAAACAACCATACATTGCTTGTGTTTCAAATTCACTTTCATATAATTTTTCTAATAAATGTTGTTGGGTTTTCCTATTATAAAAAAAAGTTTGTCGCAATCATTTATCTTTCTGGGAAGTTATGTAATTGTTCATGTGTTTAGTAATACTAAGATATGTATTTGTATTGGAATTTTTTGTGTAACATATGGCTAGTGAGCGATTCATATTTAAAAGTAGTCGTTCCTTGCTTTAAACTAGGTTTCAATACTACGACTTTTCTGGAATAGTGAGTTTATTTATTACCCTTCTCATACGTCAAAACTCAAATGTATTTTCTATCGATTCGTGGTGTCACCCCTAACCTCAAATATCAAATATATTTCGATGACAGCTAAGAGATATCCTATTGTATTTTTATTTGTTTTGCGTCGAAAAGCATGATTGCAAATCAAATACGAATAGTCAAGAAAGATTATTAAATTTATAATCCTAAGGGTGTTTGGAATGACGTATGCGATTTTGCAAAAGCCTAAGTAGATTTTTTTTTTACAATTTCCCGACAAAAAGGGATTCATAAGAGAAAAAACGGAAAGCACAAGTATTATGTCACATGCATGTTTCGAGCCAAAAAATTCTGTGGTTAACCTTAATCATAAAATGTAATTTCATGCATTTCAAAAAATTTACGAGGCATCAAAAGATTAATAATTTACTTTGATGTAACTTATTTTTTCTCTAAGGTACTAGTGATATGAATTTGGCAATTCAATTCATAGACTCGTTACTTCAAACGTAAAATGTTTCTTTTTTAACGAGAAACTTCACTTATAACGAAAGGAAGAGAATCAAAAGAAAGAGTTTCAGATTTTATAGTACCGCTAAAGTTTACTTTTCTATTTTTAATATTATTGATAAATTAGAAAATTGTATCGAGTACACTCGACGTAAGGGTCGTGCTACCCTAGACTTTTTTAAACAATGCGACAAAATCTTGGTGTCGAAGGGTTGCTTCCCTTATAAGATGCAGATTGAACCTTAAAATACAGCTCATGAAAAATGTAGACAGAACAATTGCAGAAACTGCAGACCAAATATTTTAAATGTTAAAGCATGAATGGCACAGTTATAATCAAACTCTCTATGCACTTATTGTGCATACGCCTATGGCAGCGATAGCATACAAGATGCATAACTCGGCATTTATATCCTCTGATAGATAACGCGTATATTGTTAGACCAAAGCAGTCAGTGTTTGTCTGATAAATGCATTTCAAAAGTAGTTCGTAGGGTAGAAAGAATCATTCCGATGTCGTTCTATCTTGTTTAGATTTTGGCAATACCTCTGAGTGCAACTATGCATTGTGTTGTTTAGTATTTAAAACGATATGTTAATATTTTTTTCCTTTCGACAATTTTTATGTGTATTTTGTTTCGTTTTTTTTTCACTCTTGTTTCTGAATCATTTTCGAACGATGTAAATCTATAAAACTATATGTGAAATAACTTAAAATCAACTAAACTTTCAAACAAAACTACTCGACTTCTGTCCCATTTTCTTCTCACTTTTACATGTAGACAATTAAAAAAAATAAATACAGTAAAACTCTAAGCAATATTAGCTTTTGTTGTGTTGTAAGACAAAATGTCAATGTTCTCCGCTTAAAAGCATATTTCATTGATTTAAATAGAGCTTTGTTTAAAAAAAAATGCAAACTAGAGTCTATCTAGCTTTGATGCTTAAGCAAATCTTTTAACGATACAATCTCGACAGCCAAGTCCAGATTTAGGTTTTCAAAGTATCAGCTTGTTGTTTCGGAAATCGATACAAGCTTTCCTATAGGATGAACCGGTAGCAGGTGAAATAGGACACGGGACCCACAGGCTTCCCGGAAAATCTTACCATAGGTGGTAGAAAAACTGTCGGGGTTGAGCCGAGAAGGAAGATGACGGCTTGGCGCTTTTTTATGATGAATTGCTAGCAATTTCACTGTAGAGATCAGGTCATTTAGGCGATCATTCAAAAATCATCACCACCACATTCCCAGTTTCATGTCTCAAAATGGTTGCTTAATACTGATAAATGGAAAAATCATGTATTAAGTAATTTACGATTAAGTACAAATACTAGTCATTAATTTGATATAATTATTCTCTTACATCATAGCTAAAAACGGTTGAAATAGTTCTATAAGATATGTAATATATATGGTATGTATTTGAAATTTTCAAACGCAAAACACACATCTTGCGAATTCAAAACATATATGTAAAAAAAATCTTTCAACTCCAACTACTTTAAATATTTATGAAAGCTTTTTACTAATAATGATCCATTCAATACCACCCAAACTCTTTCAGTAAAACAAAAGTTTGGGATTTCTATAGAGGTTAATAAACCGATTGGAATGTCCATTTAGCTTTTATTGCAACCGATCATTTTCAGAAACCTGCAGCGAATGACAAAACCGTTATCTTTTACACGTCTGGAAAAACAGATAAGATGTATAAATATTCAAATATAATGGCCAAAAAGAAGCTTGGTAAAGCTGAATGAGATACCATCATATCAGCATATCTACATGTATACCTGTAAATACATCACCTTGACGCTCTCTCTCTCTCTCTCTCTCTCTCTCTCTCTCTCTCTCTCTCTCTCTATCGAAATCTCAAAACCTAGTCAGTAATGTCTATCTCTCCAATGATTATTTTTGTCATCAGGTATTCAAACCAAGAGAAAATGAAATACATGCGAAGCATACAGAAAGGGGAAACAGACAAATATGTACTCAGTATTTCTGTTGTCGGATTATTGTTACTTCTCACTTCTCTTAATCGTTTCATTTAAAATACCTGTAAAAAATATCAAATGTTTTTTTTAACCTATTCGTTATAAAATTTATGTGCAGCTTTATTCATTTTCTGGGTATTACTTTCTTTGTCCTGACATACCGGGTAGTAATTAACCGGCGTTGTTTTTGGTACTCGATCAGTATTCGTCAACGCAGTCACAAATCTTTAACACTCATCAACGCTCGTCATCAATCGATCAATAATAACACCATTAGGATGCATACAAAATCTATTAAAAACTAAGATACAACATATTTACAATCGCAATAGTCACCACATTGACCCAATATTCTTATTGTAATGTAATTTTGACATATTGGCCACCATCTGTTTTGAAACCCCTTGTCCCTTTTTTTAAAATAAGAAATCTATACTCTTGCACTACATGCGCATGTACATATATATGACTTTGTCAGTACATGAAACATGTTGCCTATTGTATTTGATATCTTTTAATCATCTGTTAGAATTTAACATGTTACAAAATTAACATTAAATCGCTATGCCATGACCACGGAAAACACATTATGTTTGAATGTATGGAGAATGAAATACAATAATAATGAATAAGAATAATATGAAAAAAATATTGTGAGATCTTGTCTTTACTTGAATTTTTTTATATTAAACTATAAACCCGAGATTCTAAATAATGCATCCCATCGACGTTTCCAGGATCTCACCTCCACTTAATCGGGATCGGGATGTCATTAAACATCGGGTCCAGTGTGCGGACGATTATTAATTTTTTAATAAATGATTAATGTAGGAAGATTATGTGTGCCCGTTGTTTGGTCACAGAAGATTTGACAATCTATGTGCACTTAATATCTTTATATATTGATTGTCTGTCAACCTCTAGCCAAACTCCAAAATGGTCCCGCATATTTCTAGAATATGTTGCAGGCAAATGCCTGTAATAAATAGGCATTTGTGCTATTAAACCTCCTTCTCTGACAAACGCTAAGTGCCATGCAGTGTAATTGCCGAAATTGTTCATTTAAGCGTTCTTTTTCTAAGGTGGTAAATAAAAACGTTATGATATAATGAACTAAAATGTAAATGTATAGAAATCGAACATCGTTTTTGCCAGCGTGAGGGGATTCTACACCGCGGAGAAAAAAGATCGTATTTTCACAGCCTAAGTGCTGCGTGTGATGATGTCTGCCTGCAAAAGATAACGTATAAATTCCTTCACTTCATAAATGATTAATTGTTTTTGACCCCACAGCTTAGAATTTGAGTGTGTCGTTAGTTTCCCATAGAAGTTATTTCAAACCCATCTGCTTTTCTGCTACCTCTTCTCTTTGCATCTAAAGGAGTTATCGTAATGGAGTTGATCATTGCGTAAACAGGCTCACTTTCATGCAAATACTCCTCGATTTCTCGACTATGGTTTTCATCACATGTGCAGATGCAATGACAAGGATTTCTTAAACAACTGTCAGATCAGAGATAGAGAAAATACTTTAGTTTCCTGTTTTAAAAAGACCTTTGGAATAAAGCCTTTTTCTGTGATTGAAATACAAGTGTGCAAGTTTGGGTTACACGTAAAGATGATCCGAGCGATGCCAATGATGGGGTCATTGGCAAGTTCATCTTAGAGAAGAATTAAAGATGTGTTTGTCAAAAGGATTTCGATTCTGATTGAGAGAACCCTTGTTACACCCTGAGAGGAAATTGATCGCCATGTTTAAGAACTATTCTTGGAGTTTAATGGCAGAGGCATTTGTATGCTATCGTTGTAGCTGTCCAGGGATTTATGGGATTTCCGTTTGAAAAAAAAAATGAATACAATCTGATAAATATTTGCAGGGTAGCATCAACGCAAAACAGAGGCTTCAAATAATGAAGTGTTTATGTATCTCTTTAAGATATAACAAGCATCGATCAAACTTTGTGAAGCCGTCTGACCGATAGTTTGCTCTCTTCCGCAGTTATATCGCTTAAGGATTTCTGCACATAAAAAAATCCAGATTTCTATATCGAAAGGGTCTTATATTCGGATAGATATCATCCGAATTTGTTCGGTGCTTTCTGATAAGAAAAGAATTCTACTAAACCAAAGGCGAAAGTTCTTGGAGAGCTTCCTTAGGTGAAGAGGTGTATTTCTAACTTTAACTGAAACTGTGCAAAAAAGCATACCTCATACGGATTGTTTTCGAACACTTCCCTCGTACGAAATAGTAATTGGTGAGGAATGAACACCATTCACGACCGTCATGCCGTCTATGGTCCGTTTCTTTAGTGACGTTGCCGCGACTACTGCTCTCACTTCCGGTAGGAGACGAAGCACTCTTAGGAGAGGTTCTGAAATCGGTGAACGGTTGGAGCACACGATTCACCTGACATCCCATTCCTCAACACCATCTGCACATGAAACGGTAGTACCCGAAACCTCCGAAGGAGCATCTTTGTAAGTTTATTCTTCTCATGACGTCATCACAAGTCTATCTTTAACATCAACTTTAATAACTTTCTCAATTTTTTTTTTACTTTGGTCCTTTTTTCATTCTGGGTTGAAAAACCCACGGCTTTCATTTCTATCACACATGCTCTATCCAGGTATTAATGTATAATTTATACGAACGGCACACTTATAAAACGTATATATATCATATTAAAAAAAGAAGTGTTATTTTCTAAATGTTAAACTAACACTGCCTATCATAGATACGAGTATGTACAAAACATATGTGAATAACTGTGTGTGTCTTGGTACATTATTGTTCAACTCCATAACACTTTGCTTTCATTTTCTTTCTACTGTATATCAAACGATACAAAATGCATTGAGTAAATGTGATGTGATAACATTACAAAGTATGACAAGGTCTTAAAATGAGTGCCATTGATTAACTCCATATGATTATCAATCAGATACATGTTAATAATTTTTTCATGATTTTCAATGAATTCAAATGTCCTCAAATTTAAAAAAATCATAAAGTTAACCCTAATCTTAAAATTGATATAGGATTCCCGTCTTTGAAGACTTTAATAAATAACATTGCTTTTTTCTAACGGTTTTCTTCTAAGAAACATTGAGCTCAAGCTTGAAAAAAGATATGTGTACATCTACATGTATCTTTATATATCGCAGAATAATTACTGGCGGAAAAATTAGCTTCAAATCTGTACTTGAAAAAAGAAAGATTAACATTGACGTTTATAGGAATAACGATGTTCCACTTTGTCCAAATGGCAAAAAAAACACACACGTCATTTTGACGTCATATACAGCTAGTGATTGCAAGAAGATAAAACTATTTGATTAAAACTGCATTTTTCTTTATGTTTTCAATTATTGTGCGTGGATTGATGGTGGGTAGGAAAGAGACGTGTAGGGGGTTGCATTCAAGTTGTTTAACTTATTGTTGGTTTAAAATAAAAGTGTGTACATACGACAACTATTTTATAGCCAATGCAATGAATGTATTAACTGCATTAATTGGTAAGTAACCAAGGATTATATATAAAGGGGTTAATGTCTGAAACAATACTGTTTTAAAGTGTACCACTAACAGAAGTACAAATCTTAGCGCCTGAAACAACCTTTGCAGACGTTATACATTAATTTGATGTAAATCATAAAGTACATGTCTGTGTAATTCTATAACCATCTCCTATTGCACCCAGGCTTACATTGTATCGCGTCACGGGGAAGGCTTCGTTCAGCGACTTTAATTTTGTCCCACTCTAAGGCTGTAATGCCACGGTTCTATTTTTGTAAGATGTATCCATGCCATGCTGTGTTATATTATATTCTACATTTCCTGTAAATTGCATTTCTGTGACTTGTTATTTCATGAAGTCTCTCTGCTCCACTGCCTCTGATATTACTTTCGCCAGTCGTTGATAGAAATAAAATGCCATTTTTGATCCAGAAATACAAGTGCTTTGTACGAAGGCCTGTTCTACACGCGGTCATTCTCCAGTATCTGCATCATCGTGTAGGTAGTATTACACAGTCTTTGAAATGCGACGAACAACTGTCATCGTTTCAATGCTTTTTTCAGGCTCTTTTGAAATTTTACCATGGAGATAGACAAAAATGTCAGACGTTTCAGTTTGCCATATGGTATCATTTAATTAATTTGTCATGCAGCGGTTCTTTCTTTTCAAAAATACTTTCCGATGATCTCTGACGAATGATTTATAAAGATCACGTGTTTTATTATTATTTCAGATACGAGAAGAGGGGAGGGGGGGGGGGGGTCAATTGTTCGAAAATCACGTTACTCAATATTGTTTACCAACATCAATTGGGCGTTATCGCCTGTTTGATTAACTTTTTTCTTCTTTTCGGTACACGTTTCGTTCCTATTGTTTGTGAACCATGTGTGAAATATAATTAAAACATGCAAAGATAATGTAAGGAAATTGAGCAAACAGACATGCACTTGAACATAGATTACTTCGTAAGAAACAGAGCTTGGATATGGTTGTATGGGTATTATCTACAAAATTTCCACAGGAATTTGCATATGAATCGCATAAAGAATCGTTTGTATTGTCATTTTAAGAGAAGACCGAATGATTCTGACCATTTGTGGATTACTATATTAAACAAGAGAGCTCTGTATAAAGTTTAGTCTTTTCAATTATAAAGCAAGATATTTAAATGTTTTTTTTTTCATTTAATGATAATTTGAGGATAAAAATCAATCATATTTAAAGACTCAAGGTAGATCTGATGGTTAACTTATTGACCAAACAGCCTCCTTAAGAATCAGTACAGTGTGAATTTGTTTGCCGTATTAACATGTATATATACGTTCACGTATGTATAAAAGTGAGTCTCTGTAGACAAGGTGCCACAGCTGGCGATCCGTGCAACATTTATCTACTTGTTTTGAAAACACTCGAAAGGAGAAAGAGTCAGTTTGATTTTGATTACTTCAGACGCTCTCACCCGACAACCCTACAGATATCTAGCGCTAATTAGCGAAAATGAGGCCCTAGAAAAAACAAACATCCGTCTTACTTGCTAAAGTGAAGAGTCTGCCACAAACTTTCTTGTAAATCAGAGTGTTTCTGCTAGTTTGCTGCTAGGGTTTTTTACATTTGAAATTTTCACTGGAATGTTTTTTTTTATCTCCTTTTGCATGTTTTGTTGTTTGAATTCCTTGTGTGACTTAACACCCCACCCCCCCCCCCCGTCAAACTTGTCTAAATACATATAGCAAGTATTATTACAAGGTGCCCAGACCTGTAGAATCATTTGTTGAAACAAACAGTGCACCTCCAGTACCATAGAAAATGATGCCTTGCAGCAATATAGGTTCACTTGATATAATAATTTAAGGTTATGTTATAGGCAGACTTGATATAGTGATTTGAGACTCCATATAATATGAGTAACTATAAAATACAATTAGACACCTGTTCTCGACCTTATCTACATGTATATGCCTTGTACATGTATATAAAAACCTCTTGCTTTAATGCAGCATCGTCTCGAGAGAAAGATCATTTGATGTTTATCATTATTGGTCAATGTTTACAGGTGAACAGTTGTTACTCCAAATATCAGAGATCTTGTCCTCAACAAACTCCAAAATGAAATGAAATTTACTCCTGATTTTGGTTTTAAAATAACCCATGCGGGCGAACTCTATGAGCGGAATAACGAAAACCGTTGACTTTTATAACCATATACAGCTGATTTAATAAAAGAGACTTCGAATGATATGATTGAGTATTCACAGGTTTACTTACATGCAATTAGATTGAAATTTCAAACTGTCAATGCAACTGTACTTGTAAAATCATGAATTCCGTTGCATTTCGTGTCAGAATGAAATAAGAATGTCCACAAATTCTTGCCTTTGATTGAGTTAAGAAAACGTTGACAAGTATCGATTGTAACAGGTTTTATTCATTGTTTTCTTAATATTGATCTACAATTAATTTTCAACTTGAAATAAGAGCCCCTTTGGCAGATATCTATTGTTAAATCTTTGATAAAAAAATTTGAGCAATAATGATTTTGATTGTTTCTGACAGTGACAGTCTTTAGTCCTCTTGAATTTTTTGAGTAAACAATTAGATATTTACATTTGATCACGACATGGTGTAATGAAGATCTTAAGTATTAATTACATCTACCACACCTCGTCTTTTCACCGCAGATATAGAGTTAGATATACGACTGGTAAATTGATTTTTGTCCGTAAAATTTTCCAGTAGTCGTGCAACATCTGTTTATCATCTGAACTTGATTGTAAAACATGGTGAGTAAATAAACTATTTATCAACACTTATTGTTCAGAATATGTAGCGCATGGTGGTCACAATTAGTGCGAACAGAAGATATACACATGCGGTAAGCTATAATCAGATATATTCTCGTAGTGTAGAGATGATACAGGAAAACACATTTTGTTACTTCTTAATTATAATTACCTTTTCAATTGGCGTTGAGGTTGGTAAATAAAATCACTATTTTATCATTTTTTCGTAAACTTTCTTATTAACGTACCTTGAATATATTGTCTCAAAATTGTTTATCACAATCAGAGTCACACTTTATCTCCATGTACGTTACATGTATAAGATTGAATCCTACATGCGCATTTAAAATATATCGGATGAGTACGGTTTTTACATGGTACTGAAACTCTCTTTTATTTTGCGATATTTTATTTTCGTATAAATTCGCGTCTTCGCTTACATGTAACCGTTTTCACGAATCGTCAGTCAGATGTTTATATAAACTCAGACATTTCGATAACTCTCACGAGAACTTCATTTTGTCGAGTCGATATAAGTATTCTCTCTCTCTCTCTCTCTCTCTCTCTCTCTCTCTCTCTCTCAAAAATGGATAACTTTTCAACGCACGTCACTATTTCATGTAACAACTCACTGCATTATCTTTCTTTCTTTTAATACTCTTTGAAACCAGGATCGAATTTCATGCAAAACTTGAGTGAAGTCCTCCAATCCCATTACGAAGAGACCTAGACAAGCAGAAAATAGCATTTAATCTACCAGAAATAATGAACTGCATAGCGAAGTGTAATGAGTAGAAAAAGCTACAACCAATTTGTTTTATTATCTAATCGATTTCTTATACAATGTTTCCGCCTCATTTGCATGGCACTGACGATGAATATTCAAATTACGCCAGTGATGATGAAATTAAAATCGTTTGTTTAAAAACCCATAACTTTCTCTTAATGCAACTACAGAAATTGATCATGCGACGCAGATTCAGTTCTTAAAAAAATCATTTATAAATCCAAACTTTTGATAAAGCATCTATCGTGTGCATGTTCAATAAATTGACCGAAATTCCGTATGAAATTTATTGCACGACATGCAGAATCCGACATTAATGGAGACTTGCTTGATTTGCCAGAAGTAAAGGATTTACATGGGTAATACGGTAGTCCTAAATATGGAATGATAATGGAAATGGGAAATCTCTGTGATTTATCCATCGTTTATAGGATAAGACTACATTTTGTGCGACATAATGGCAGTAGGAACGAGGTGCATTTATTTACGTGTTCTAATATAACTCTTGCAAGGCTTTCATTTTTTGTTGTTGTTGTTGACGTCACTTATCAGTGTACGAGTATATATCCGAGCATTCAGCAAAGACGTTCAACAACAGTTATAATCATTATCATGAATGACACCTAAATTAAACTACGCCGTGGTTTACACGTCCAGTGAGGTAATTCGAGTCACCGTACGGAATAAAAGTTAATTTTAGCAACGATTTTCGAGTTTTTGAAGTAGTTTAGCCGGAATAGATAATCTCTAGCACAGATAAATTTAATGCTAAAGTAGCAGTATTGACATATTGCAGTACTAGCATTGAGTACTTTTAAATTAACAATACGATTACAAATACACAATCGTGATTCTGAAAAAAAAGACATAAGATCTGAAATTTTAAACGTTGCCTTATAACTTCAAATCTCTGTGGTAGATTTATCTAATTAGAATTAAGTTGCTAATTTCTGCATCGACACATTTGTTATGAAAAATGTATGCAAACAAATGACTCGTGTACAATTCAATGATAACCCACTAACCCACCGTGGGGATATTTGTCAAAGCTCGTCAAATGGCTCGCAGGAATATAAAATCCAGACGGGGAACTACACTGGAGCAATTAGGCAATAAAAAAGACAGAATATCATCCTAAACATGATGAAACTAAGCATACACTTTACGATCAATAGTTGTTCGGTCCCCTATACATTCCCGGAGTATATATGTCCCACAGCAGAATGCACTGCAATGATATTAATTGTATTGTCCTGTCTGTGGATGCCTTCGGATTTTCCGCTCAGATTTTGCGTGCCTCGTTTTCAATTAGGAGTGATTACAAATCTAAAACAAAATACAATATAGCATGCAATGATCGAAGGTTCATGGGCAATGGACTTTCCTTTTAATAACATATTATATTTTTTAAATACATTGTGCAAAAGGTCTCATCAACTTAAAATTCTTAGCTTGCAGCTTAAAATTTAAAAAAAAAAGCCTGCATAATGGTATTAAAATAGATATAAAGTCTGTTGATTTTAAGCCGTGCACATTTGCAATTTTAGAAATTATAAACAAGATAACTAACTACACTTCTTGTCAAAGTAAAAATGTCATTAAATTTTAATAAAGGTCAAAAGAAAATGAAACAGTTTAATGACACTGTTTATGGCCAATATATCCTTACATCATCCTCAGTCTAGAAGCAATTAGGATAGAGTATAATCCAGCAAGTTTCAGACTAACTTTGAATTTTTTTCATAAGAAGTACATTTTACACGGTAATAAAGTTGTCTAATGCTGTTCAAAGATAAGGGATGTTACATGCTTTGGTCTAAAAATACACTCTTTATTGCGTCATGTCAAATATATTGCTATTTTATACGACATACATGTAATTGTAATTAAAGAACGTCTCAAGCAGTTCCAATTCAAATCGCATACATGTATGCGCAGGTCTAGAGGGGGTGTTAAGGCAGGTCCAGAGAGGGGGGTTATGGCGGGTCTGGAGTCCCTGCAGAGTTCCTGTTTGTATTTCTTCTAATTACATTATAAAATTACCAAAAATATGCCCCCTCCCCCCGGCAAACTGAAATAGCCGTGCATCGGACCCCCCCCCCCCCATGAAAAATTTTCTGGATCCGCGCATGTACATTTATGTGCTTAACAAATACGTTCAAATCATGAAATGCATTTCCTGTTAATGAACAGCGCTTATCCTTTCCCTTCCTTCTTATTACTTCTTAGCTTTACTTACCTGCTCCTGCTGAGGAGGCATCATGGGGTCGTAATCTTCTTATAATAAAAGAACTAGAAGTCATCTTCACACTTGCTTTCCTGGAAAGCTAAATGTATTAAGATTGCATTAATGATGAAACCTTCATGATTTCTGAATGTGGTTTTTTTTATATTCCTTGAATTATTGTATTATTTAGGGAATGAACTCAATGCCTACCCAAGTTATACTGGTATAACCTGGGTTGGGGCAATTTACGCTTTATAATCCGCGAAGCGGATTATAAAAAAAAGTAAATTGCTCCAACCCAGGTTATACGGAGTATAACTTGGAGAGATATTGAGTTCATTCCTTATAATTTAATTTTCTGTAATTTGCTGTACAAATTGAGTCCGTTTTACTTTTAAAAATGATATTAATCTGTTCAAAATTCAAACGTAATGTCAAGCGGATTAGTACGTTTTTGACGTTGGTGCATTGTGACGTGTCTTGTGGCGTGCAAATCAGGTTATACAAATATAACTAAATTTTTCTATCCAATCAAATGCCGCGTTACAACCAGAATTAAATGATTAAAAAATAAATTAAATTACATCTTATATACAAGGTACAAGAACGTACTTGTAAGCTATAAATTGTCTGTTATTATGGAGCTGACCCCCAACCCCTTTCCAATCGGCGTTGAGTTCGATTTAAAGATACCAGTGTTCTTGCCGGTATTGATTTACAGGTGTTAATTAGTAAAGGAATAATGGAATACCTTCATGTATCTCAAAGATGTGAACCTTGATCATATGTAAATGTAATTTTCAAAGTGCGTAATTTTTCAAAGTGCGTTGTAACAATGCTTTGCTCAATAAATATTAATATTTTATCGCACCAATCTTTTAACTGGGTTAATTTATGATATGTTATAAGAACTGTCCTTTTTGGAGATTTTATGATGCACATTAATCATATCGTAATCCATAATACTTTTCTACAACCCTATCATGTTTTTATTCATTTCATCTGATATAGACATAACACCTCTTTCGACTCAAAAGGCTTTCATTAAATCAAACAAGTTATCAAATAATGTCATACTGTTTTTGTATTAGCAATTATTCTCCGAAACTCACGAAATATGACCCCGCCTTCATCAAGCGTAAACAATCGTGGGCATATTAAATCAAAATCTGTATCTATTTTCAAACAAATTCCACTTCATCCAATACATTGTAATAGATGATATACGTTTCCTTGGCAACAGGGAAGATGAACCTTCTACATCGAGGAGGTTATCTGTTTTTTTATGTAGCCGAAGTTCCCTGGAAATTGTAGAAAAACATCTGCCACTTCGACCTATTTAAAAATAACTTTTCGTTAAAAATGCCTTGCCTCTCTGAAAACATGAAGAGGTTAAACAGAATTTTTTGTGTGTGTTGAAAACACAGAGGATAAAACACGGAATTGAATGTGTCGAAATGTACAGAAGGATCAAACACTCAGTGGAGCCCGATTCAGGTTGTATACATGAAAGAACCGTCTAAGACGTTGATACTGGATCCGTATTGTGTTTTTGATATTTTTGTGCTTGATATTATTGAGTCAACTTTCTCCGATTCCTGTGTGTATATCTGAGTGTGAATGGTGTAATGTAGGATAACCCGTATTCTCTCCATGTATCGATTTCATGTTCAAATCGATTCCTATTTATTGCTAAACGCTAAGTGACGAATTTCTAGCCTTTGATAATGGCACCGTAATCACTTTAACATTCAGAAGAGGAATCATTTTTATGTTTTGAGCAAACAGCCAACTTTTCTATATCATTTGGGTGTGTGAGAAGGCAGCTAGCGCATAATTAGTGAAGAGAAGTCACTGACAGTGGAATGAATCTAACAGAATTAGACTTTATTTCGATTAATTGCTATGCTACTCCTGAAAAGAGTATTAAAACTGACATAACATCGCTACTATATTCCAAGCACATCCCTAATCTTCTAGACTTTACAGGGGACAATAAGAGAAAGGCTTTTCCCATCGATTTATTTTACACATGATAAAGAAAGCCTTTGTCTCGCTTGGAAGAAATATTAATTCTCGTTGAATTGATCGCAGTTTCTTATTTCAAGTTGCAATATACAGATTTTTTTTTTGAAATTGTGAACATAACGCCCTCTATAGGAGGCTTAAGGGTTTTTTTCTCCTGGATTGTCGCGCTCAGTGACGTAGTAGCAGAGATTGCTTTTAAAGTAGAATGGATTCGGCTCCTACCGAGGGACATTGACGAACCAATTTCTGAGTGACATCCCATAAAATGATCAACAGAGTGGGTTTTATTCAGCAGCAAGTTTTATGCATGTTTGCTTCTAGTTGCCCTTTTTGGAACTATTGTTTTTCTGTGACAATGTGATTGTCGCGCAAAAATTGATTATTGGTTTCAATAGAAGAGAACAAAACACCCATTGTACGGCTGTTTTTGCTTCCCCCTACACGTCCTGAATTCCTAAAATGTTGTGGAGTCACGGCCATTTTTGGTATGTATTCATGTCTTCCTGTCGTATGCCACGCTTCTATGACAAAAGCTTTGAAATTGTTCGGCATAGTGAAAATGTTTTGTTTTCAAAAACGTTTTGATGAAATTTTGTGTCATATATCATTGTTTCACAAACGCTTTGCTCTGCACTTACATCTCGATCAACAAAACTATATACTTTTCTACAATAATTTGTTTGCATATACTGTATTTAATTTGACAGATGCTCAAAGTTTTGTTGATGAGCTTTACACTCATTTTTTGTTCAATTTAAAAATATTTAATGAGAGAAGGGGAAAGATAAAGAGAAAAACTATTCCAGTAGTAATTGATGGGTGAGCATATCGATATTGGAAGACTTTTAAAAACATAAACATAAATTGTGTATATACAGCAAATAAACTGTATACAGTAAGGCTGATATGATCAGTATTAGGAACTTAAAAACCATGGCAACATGAAGACTGTACAAACAAAACCATCAAACACTCCAGTTATAAAACCATTTTTAAAACCAAACTATCCCGATTTTTTCCCTGGTAGGCACATTTGTACATCGCACATATGTACTGACGCATGCACAGCAACGACCATATAGGAGAGGCGACATTTTCACAATATCGGGAATGGAATTAAGGCAAAAGTCATTTGAAACTGAATACAAGGCTCAGATGTTGACTTGATCAGTGTTATAACTATTGACCACCTTCTCAATGTGTACATATATATTAAGCTCGGGTTTGACCAGGGGTTTTAAAACCATGGACCAAAACAAATATAAAAGTACTTAATAATTTGAGGAAACCACTTCTTCATTGGTCTGTCTGTGAATGTTTCTCTGCAAACGTTTAACATTAAACATGTTTAAGTTTTAAAATGGATGAAGCTAATTATTTGACACCTACTCCTATTTCTAAATATGAATATGTTCTTACTTGGTAAAAAGAGGTTAATGCCACAAAATGTCTTTCAGATTATTTACTACCAATGCAATTTAAGATTATTACGATTTTACTAAAAAGGACATCGGCTAAACGGATTTACCTATTATCTTTAATATTCAAGGTATATTCTGTATTCATCCATTCTTCTTATATACATTTAAATCTAATATATGATTACAACATCATAAAAATGCATCAATTGTCGGAAAAGCAAAAATGTTGACCATCAAATAAGAAATGAAACACAATTTCTATTGTTTTTGTACTTAATTTAAGTTGTTACAAAAGTTAACAACTGGTAAATAGTAATTGGTTTGAGAAATTGTGTTTCACTTATATTCTACAATTAACTCCAATTTCAATTTAGAAATTCATATTGTTAAGAAAATAAATTGTAGAAATATGTTTGATTTATTCATTGTTACTTTGACTTGCAGAGACGTGTGATATTTTATTTCACCATTGTCCCGCCGTCATTTCTTTGTCAAGTTGTACACTTATTAGAATAAAAGAAAACTATAAACGTTTAAGGTTCTCAAGATAATGATTATTTTTTGCGAATTAATGTTCTTTTGATATTTGATGAATCAAAAGTTTGAAGAGACTCCTTCCTTTAAGGGTAAACAAGTGTGCGAACACCGGTGTCAACACTATGTTCATAATCATTAAAAACACAAAGAGGAGAAAATACCCGGTTTTTTTTCATGTAAATTTTGAATTTATCGCGTGGCAGTAAATACAAAATGTACAACTTGTCTTAATTGTTGTTAATTTTGTATTTACTGCCACCCAGTAAATTTAAAATTTACAACATGACATTTTCTAAAACTAATTGTGGAATTTTATAGTCTAACTCTTTATATCTTGGAAAAAAACTAGTACTGCATGTATTTTTTACCTTAGCATTTTAAGAAGTGCATGTTAATGTAGTCGTTGGTCTCAATTTATGTGTTGTAGACATACATGTATAGGTGTGTCATAAAATATGAAACAACTCACTTTGTCCTTAAATGACGATTGTTTTGTAAAGACAATGTACATGTACTATTTAATACAAATACAAAATAAATTTTGTTCCTTATACGAATAAACATATGCCATCTTGGCAATGGCATATAAATCTCCGGCACACTGTACATGCTACAAAATGTATTTGGCTTTTGCTTGTAACAGACTTTGTTCGTGCTAATCGTGCTTCTGACACATAGCCGTGTTATAAAAAAAAAGTTACTGATCACTGTTCCGTCATGTTGTTAAATTTCCCATTTAATTAGGGCGAATGAGGCAAACGTATTTTTATACATGTGTATACTGTCTGTGAACCACCTAAAAGACAAACTTGTAATAGGAGGACACATATATGTGACTTTACATGTACCATTTTCGGTTGTTTCTTCATGGGAAATACCAAAGGCGGAAGCGCATGAGAAGTCTCTGACTCTCAAATGTCTATACAAAGACCAGACATACTATTTCAGTTTTCTTATGACATCTTATCATGATAGCCACCAACAGCTATACAAAATCTATAAAGCAGTACGTAGGACATTAGGTAGTGTTATAAGTGTGGCTAACTATTAACTGGCATGTGTGAAAAAGATTTAGGGTATACCTTCCTTTTTCTTTTTTTCCTTTTGTTTGTTGGTTTGTTTTATTTGTATAGTTTTGTAACGTCAGTGCATCGTTCTAAATAGTTTGAATGTGAAAAAAAACCTTTCAAGAGAATAGATTTATTTCTTTGTTGGTTTTTAAATTTTTGTTTTATTTTAGTTTGTTTTTTTTTTAATTTATCGATAAATTGTCTGAAATTTTTCACCTAAATGTAAGAATTTAAAAATTTAAAGAAACCTGCTGCTCGGAACGTGAAAAAATTACAGTTCCCTTGACAGCTTCTTGTCACTCAATAGCTACAATTCCTTATTAAAATGTGAGAAAAATATTTAATTCTTAGTTTTCATAGAGAAAACTTTTGATGATTACATGTAACACAATATTTTGAAGACGATCATTACAGTCTAAATATTCACGCAAACTCGTGATTTAAAAAATTTAATCTATTCTTTTTTTAAATTGCTTATCACGAAAAAGACATTAATCTTTACTAAGACCAGTTTCTGCATCTAGAAAATATGTATTTTTTGGAAAATACAATAACGTTCATCTGTTCTGTGTATCACAACCACACATTAAATTATCTTTAATATTGTTCGAAACATTTCAAATGTTTCATGAAAATGAAAAAGCAATGTTTTCATTACAAACTTTTTGGACAGTTGAAGTGATTCATTTTAATTAGAAAGCAAAACCAGGTTTCAGATTTCTTCATTTAGGTTTTAATATTGCATGATTCTCTGTTGTAAATACGTGCTTATATAAAATGGAACGTGTTGCCATATAAACAGGATTGTTTTTTGGTTTGAATCAACTGTGTCAGATTGCCAAGTAATTTGAAGTAGTACGGGGGTTTTTTTTGTGTTTTTGCAATTCTAAAAAAAAACTTCATCTTTCTCTCTCTTTCACATAATAATTTTTTTGTTTATAAATGTAATCTTTACAATAATGATTTTGGATGTAAGTTCTATTTATAATGCCAAAATAAACCAAAAAAACCTGAATTTAGCATGGCGAAATCATGATTTTTTCACTATCCGTACATGTATTCAATGTTCTTTGTATTGATTATGCACTACATATGATACACGTATAGTTTGTGGCGACTTACATTCTATTCTAATTACCAACTTTTTGACTACAATTTCTATCGCTTACATAAAAGCGAACATTGATGCTTTTAAAATGGTTAACTTTTGCGAAAATGCATTTTTGATCATGCAAAAATTGTACATTTTGAAAATTTTCAAACTGGTTTGATATTTTAAATATGAAGCACTTTCATCGGTATCGATATCCCAAAGTGTTCCATACTAATTAAACCGGCAAGTAAACTTTAAATGGTTAAAAAATCGTTTTAGCAATACAATGGTCCATATAGGGTATCGTTTTTCAATGCCAGTCCACTTGAAACAACTTTTCTGTCTTCCATGCATGCAAACGTATTTCAAAATATCAATGTCCAGGTGCATACCGAAAATTTTTAAAGCGTGGTCAGATCTGAGTAAAGCAATCGCATGAAATAACTAAGATGATTCGTGCACGTAGCTTGCTTTAAAAAAGCAAGTTTATTTGATTCAGTCACATCCGGGTTGTTTCTTTCGTGATCTATATTATAGCCAAATCCCCCCTTTAAGCCCATTAAATAGCTAGATGCTTATTTACATTTAGTTCACAGGTAACATACATGTAAAGCAATCAATCGTAAAATCCTGTGAAAATTATTCTTTCCCATTTGTGTATGCATTTCCGAAAGTGGACAGCTTTTAAAGGGATTTTCCAGCCATTTGTTTAATGCATGCAAGTGTCTATCAGATGGTTATTGCAAATCTGTACCGGATTATCGGTCCTTATGGTAATGATGTTTGTCCCATACAGTTCATGTATTCCCAAGTAGTAATCGGAGTCCGAGGCGTAAACGATGTCCCTACAACAAGATTAATCATCGTCTCGTATTTAAGGACAGTTAGTTAGGGAATTAAAGATGGCAGGAACAATAAATATCCATTATTTGCCAATCAATTTGGTTGCATTGGCTTTCTCCGATTAAGGTCGATATGTTGTCTTGGAATATTTGAAGAGACGCATCTCCGAAAACGGCGGAAATGTGTCAAATTGATGTTAAGTATTTGAGAATAATGGAAGGCAAACATTTGATTGTCGGGGTCCTTTAGTAGACGCGGACATTGTTGTTGTTATTGAGACCACTCATGAATTGAAGAACATCTTAGCACATCATAAAGAATGTTCGATTTTATCATTACCCTTTCACTCTCTAGATATCTCGCTATCTCAAACGACCTACATGTAGTCCCCCTAGTAAACGTAAATATAGTTGTCTTTGAGACTTCTCATAAAATAAATTTAAAGTTAAATTTTAGCACATAAAATTTTTCCCCATAATGCTCTCAGAGGAAGAATAGATATAAGAATACCCTACTGTCGGCAGAGAATTGGCTAGGTGTGATATTAAAACTGACACCTATTCCGACACTTTGGGCATCTTTTATTATTCAAGTCTGCACTTTGGTCGCTTTTGGTCGGGATATTTGTGTGTCTCGATCGCATCTCCAACGTCGTTTCGATACATAAATATATTTTGCATTTTTAGCCATTACAAAGGGTTTTTTTCAACAGTATTTGTTATTGTGTTTAGTTCGATTTATCCACCGTTTTCTTCCTTTTCTAATCAAACTTGTTACATAGATCTCTAAACTTAAATTCAACATCTGTGTATTATCACCAAGCTTTCCAATAATGATAAGCGAAAATGGACACAAAAAATTTAAAAAATGAAATCTGTGGAAGATTCACTAGGGATATGGAATGCAGGTTTAATTTGAATACATGATAAGAAGGATGCTGAAACTGCAGAACTGGAACGAGCGAGAAACATAATAAACAATTTTAACCGCGACAAGCGACCAAAGGTGGGGCAGTAATTTCCAGACAAAAATTCTAATTATGAAGGTTCGGTGAAGGCGTCAGTCCAAATATCAAGCCGCGAGCAGAATCTCAGACAAGATTAGAGTATGCATGTGTAGTAAAACTAGTAAAATAAGTGAAAGGCACATACAATTGTATACTATAATTCATATTATTTGCTTTCTGTCGTATACACGTCATCTTGTGATAATAACGTGATCTGCAGTACGTTGTCATTCGTTCGAGGGCTTTGTGGTACGTTTTAACTCTTATCGAAATCGCTTTACGCGAACAGTTCAGCAACAACGTATGCAATTGACTTAATTTGTATAATCAATCGTGCTGAATAAGTTTTCTACACACGAACAACCAAAATAGGTATATAATTTGAGTTAAAGGGCCAAGAATAAGATTAACATTACGTCATCAGAACTAAATACAGGCATACCTGATGAGACCAATACTAATTTCATTGACTGGTTAAGTGGGTTTCCTTCTTCTTCTGGTTAGCGAAGCAGAAAATATTAAGATACCGCGCAACGATTCAAAGCCCTCGTCAAATCACAGTTATGATTGTAGCCAAGCAGATCCATTGCTTTGCATTGATTTTTACGGTACTGTTCTGCATCTAGACAGAAATGCTTCTCGATGAAAATAGCCGGTGGTACCTTTGAGAATTACAAACTTTGCACAATCGGCAACAATCCATCATCACTTCAAGCGGATTGAACTATTCAATTATTAACGATGATTAAAAATGATTCAAAATAAATGTGTACGTGTGTTGAATGCGTGTTAGATTTTGTATGCCGATAAACACTCTGGAACTGGGTTTTATTTTTGCTATAGGAATAATCCTCAGCCGTGACTGACATAAAATATGCCCCACAGATAGGATGCATCGCGGCCATTATTCTTAGCCTAAATTGAGTTCCAGGAATAAAAACTTAAAATGAATGATTTACACTGTATGAACGAGTACATTTGTACTGCTAAGTAAACTTTTCTGCTAAAAAAAACCCACATTTTTTTAAAACTCTAAATATACGTAAACTAAAGGACGGTTCGTCTATGAGCAAGATTCTGTTAAATCATAGAAGCAAGTGTTGGACTAAGATCAGATTCTATATAGCAAAAACACAATCCGAAAGAGAAAAGCAGGTGTTATTCTGTCCGACTGACAGACAACAACCAGGCGCTTTCTTCTTAAGTTGTGCTTCTATAAGACAGAAATATATAATCTAACTGTTTATTGTTTGGTCTTAGATTGTTGGCCATATCATTGTGTTCTGTTTGGTAAATATTTAGACTATTCTGAACAGTTTTGAGCACACAACACGCATCTTTCAATCAGTTTGTATTGTTTCGAGGCGCTGAGAGAGAAATACGGATAAATTAATTTTGGTTTCTTTGGATCTTATTCCAAGGACTTGGAAGTGATTGATGTAGTGGTTAAAAACTTGTTTACATTACCATATTTTCCTTTATTAAACCTTAGAAATGAAAGATAGGAACTTTGATGGCAATTTTAACTGACGATGTGCTATATTAAAATCGTTGATGAATCTTCTGGTTTTAATTTGAATTTTTTTTCACGTGTTTCATGGAATTGATATGCAATTCGGTAAAACGCAGCGTCGAAAGTCGTGTTGACGAAACAATTTTTCAGAGGTTTATCCGGTGAGGCATCATGGGAAGAAGTTATACACTGTTAGAATCTTTGAATAGAAGCATTTTAAGCCATTCGATGTTAAAAACCAAATGAAAAATGAATTGCGGCCAATATCAATAAAATAACATATCATATAAATATGTGTGCAATTTTTTTTTTTTTTGGTAAAAACTGCAATGTTTCAAAATATTGTTTAACTAGGGTTTTATTTTATTTTTTGTAATATATATACATATATTGTATTTTTAAATCATATCTCACGTGAAGAGAAATCGGCCTTCATATAAACCACAATAAAATCCCCTCCCTGAAATGAGAAAGGAAACAATAATACAATAATTGATTTACTTTTATCATTCTTTTTTATAACAGAATATTTTAAAGTGTCTTGAATATATATTATAAAGGAAAGCAGGCATATTCAAATTTCGCTGTCCAGCTGCGTTGCTCGCAAACACGCCACTGGGAATTTCGCTTAGTTCACAGGAACGTTTGTAGTAATTGAATAAAACAATTGTTCTGTAAATTTAATATTGTTACCATCATGCATCTGCCAGCATTGCATTTGAGGCAAAAATTTCCCAACAAAATCAATGCAAGGAACATGTCGTCTGACCAAGCCATTCGGAAAGGAAATAAAATCGGCGGTATCGATTCGTATCTTTTAGGCTTTTAAAACTCAGGAAACAATTATCAGCATTTGTAAATAGATAAATTGTTGACTGTAAATAAGGCAATGAAATCATCTACTCTCTCTCTTTTTATCTCTTGTAAGAACAAAGAATTAATGTACATTTATGTTTACATGTAAATGGAATTCCATGAAAACTTGCATATAATTATCATAGCCGTAACTTCCTTCGTGATATCAGTTTTATTTTGATTTTAAATAACAGTGTGGGAAATGTTATTAATTTCACAGACATCAAACGTTTGTCTATAGATATACGTGTAGAATCTTTGATCAGATATTATATTTTATCAATCGAGTGAGTGCTATTTTCATTAACATGTGGCCATTAACATGTGGCCAGTTTTAAAGAGTACAATTCAAGATGTATCAAATGGATGATATCTCCAATATATTAAGAAAACCATAAAGATAATTTAAGATCTGTGTAAAAGCAATTGTGAAAGCCCTGCATAATTACATTTTTATTTCGGCAGATCTCTTATACAACTTCACTTTTTCATTTAAAAATGGCTTCCTACAGGTACAGTTTCCAAGCCCTCCACACCTTATACTTGAAGCGCGGCAATCCTTATGCCGACCTTGATTTTTTTCCCCTTCTGCTTGTTTTCTATTGAATCCTGATAAAGAATTTCTTCAAGAGCCTTTATTCTTTTCATTTGCTTGCTCCGTGCTCAGAGTTTTGCTTATTTTCATTGGTAAATGTAATCAACTCTAAGAGATAAGCTGCCTATATATACAGAATCCCAGACTAATGAACTCTGAAAATTGCGATAAGCGGACCGGTCTCGATGCATTACAATTTACCTCATATCCTTTCTCTCCAATTTTCTTTTTCGTAATGTTACACTCATTTCCAGGAATATGATGCTGTTGTGTTATTACATTAATCGGTGAAATCAAGAAAAACGAGGAACGAATAATGGCTGAACAATTCCGCTTTGAACTTTTCAGACGGAGCCACTTTCAGATTGAATAACCACTATACATTGTTTTAATTATACTGTTTGATTAAACCCGCTGATGCATAATTTATAACAAATGTTTACAAAGTAGGTTTTATTATCTGTCTACAGATTGTTTTCCACTTTTTTTTAAATCGTAGAATATGTGTAATTAAATATGATAGGTGGGAGTTCTTTTATGGGCACTGTACTAATTGACCAGATGATAAATTTCATATTCATAACTAACAATATTTTTACTATGCTTACGCTAGAAAAAACAAAACAGTGAATGATGACTCGTGTTCGATGTTTTTAATAATCAATATTAACGGAGCACCTTCGATTTGTGTTTGTTTTAACCACAATGTATACGTATCTCTATTAGAGGTTATTATCAACGAATCCCTATAGATGCTTGAGAATAACAAAGAGCTAATGACTCCAATCATGACACATATCAAGTATAGGCATTTACACATAATGACTTTTAGCTGGTACACAATATATGAGAACAGAGGAATTTCGAACAGTCTCTGCATGGAATGCTCTTTATATTGTTTACTTCCTATCAAGTAGATTAATTTTTATCATAATGGGGGAATACAGGTAGGCATGTTAAAGCTATCTTGTAAAATCTTTGAAATTTCAGTTGTTTGTTTTCATTTTATAATTCTAAATTCATTGAAGACTCATTATTGTCTTTTAGAAATACACAATCTGAATATTTAATCACATTGCATACAAGAGTACATAACATTTTATATGTTCCATTGATAAAAATAAGGAAGTTATGTAATGAACCAATACTTTTAATATGACCCTGGCTTTTTCTCTAAAGAAAAAAAAAACCTCGTTAATGAAAAACTACATTTGCGGCCTTTGGGATGAAAATGAAATAATATTTAATCAAATTCTTGGAATTAGATTATTAATTGATAAACAAACAGATGAGAAGAAACCTTGAACTTCAACAACTCGCAAAAGCTTTTGAAAAGCAACAAATCAATTGCTCCTTTTGAAGAAATGTGTCATATGGTATAATATTAGTGATTGGCGCAGCACGGAAAATGAGACGAGTAGGAGATTGTATCGTTGTATTTCATCTTTTTCGACATACCGGCGATGGATAAGTCATTTCACGTTCGTCTCATAGGTCAATTTGTGGACCATAGCTAGGGGATTGGAATCCTTTCTTTACCAGTAATACTTTGTATTCTATCTCTACGGAGGAATAATTAGATTAATCAAACTTCTGTCTGATTTGTGGTGGCTGAAACATTGGATGAATTTTTGTTGCCTCTTTTATCCGATCATAAAGGATTTATTTGCACGCAATATACAGTATTTATGATTTGCATGTGTGAATCCAGCGGCTGTTGTAAACCCCACACACCGAAAATGACAGATCTATCCTTAAAAGATTTGTTGCACTTTTTCGTTTTTTTGTGTGTTTTTTTTTTAAAGGTTTTCATAGTTACGTCATGTTTTAATACATGTACATGTAATAGTGTTATAGCGTCGCAGGTACGGCTTTTACGTGTATTACAATGTATTTTCATGTTAAACTCGTTGCAGACTCAAAAAGGCGTTTTGTGCTTTAAAAGAAAGGAATTGTGGGAGCCTACTATAATATTTTTCCCGACATGACGCAACACCTTATCTCATACACGTCATTCTAAACTTATAACCATTTAGATCCCACAATATGATTTTTATGATAAAAAAAATATGCATGCTTATTACATATGCATTACGCGGTAGGAGAGTATACTGCACGAAACAGTGTCTTGCAAAGTAAAACTAATCTGATTTACAGAAGATTGACCCCGAAAAATGATGGATGAATTATGTTACCGATTTTGACACCAACCTAAACTTTAGCCAAGGCCACGAGTAATTTGGTTAATTTAAGCACAATGAGTTAATGGGGTTGTTGTTGAAACCAAATTATGAAGGCAAAGCATCCTTGTGTCTGTAGACATACAATGTACATTTACTACCGGCATTGATGCATCTATTTTCTGCAATCCCATTTTGTGAAAATTATATTTTTTATTAATTAAAAACAATTCATGATTGTTATTACACAGGAGAAATTTCTGCATTCTGTATTTCCTTATTCTTAACTTACAAAGTCGTATACTGAATCAACAACGTTAATATATTCATAAAACAGGCCATACAAATTCTAAAAATAGAGTTATTTATGTTATAACACGTGTATACCCCAAATAGATATTCATTTTAAGGGAAAAATGAAGTGGACTGAGGATAAACTTAGAGCAATTACTTTTTTTTTTTATATCTAAAGTCTGTAACTCTGTCTTGGTCCATTGCAATTTCAGACAGGATTTTCCACGTATCCAAGATTGTGTTTTATTCCCTATTTGATTGCAGGATCTGGGTGCCCTAATTCTTCTGTGTCTGAGATCATTTTGAAATCTAATTTCGCCAATGGTTTTTTGTTCCTCCATATGTTTAAACAATCGCGACGTAAAATACCTAGATGTCAGGTATTGGCATATTTTCAAATTATTTTTATAATAATAGACAAAAACACAAAGGTCACTGCTTTTGTTCTTTTCCAGCTAGATGCTGCCACCCTATTTTTGTTGTATAGAATCTGCAATGTGGGTCCCGTGCCGAAAATCAATTTACAAATTTACAAATTAGCCCAAATACCTAAAATTATAGGTTTTATTATAGAATACAGGTGGGACTTCTTACTTATGTTGAGAAATGTTGCAGAGACCATACAAACCGCTATATACCTATCAATATTTTAACAATAGAGAATTTTGTTAAAGCACGCACATACTGAATAAGTAATTTGAAAATTTGCAAAATAAAGAAAAATGTTAATATACAACCTCTTTAAATTGATCCAAATAAACTTCCTCGATATATCATTTTACGAAAGAATCGTTTTTGAATTAATATTTAATGAATCGTGAAAGGAAATTCAAATTTACATTCACCTTAGTCTCATAACCCGTAATTTAAATTCTCAAAATAGTAAAAATAATGATATAGTGTAAAACGTTTTCGCCAATAAGTTTTCTTCCTTATTGTATGTTTTACAACTGCCTGTGGGAAGCTGTAACTGTTCCTTTCCACCAATCAATTGTTTTCTACAAATGCTAGAGAAAGGCCAGGAGGGTGATTGACTCTATTTTCGGGTCAACAGACGCCATTTGTAATTAGTGTCTTGGTACACACTTTCTGTTCAGTCAATTTCAAACTCTTCGCTTCGCATCCATTTCCAACGTCCAAAGTTCTTTTATTTCCTTTTCACTCTCTTTGAGGTTTTTTCTCGTACCTTGTCAGATACTCCTGTCATTTTCCCCAGCGTTTTTTCTCTGAATGTATGTAAAACCATTTTGTTGAGTGATAATTGTTTCTGTCGCCATGGATATTGTTCTTATCTGTTACGTTATTGAGACTTTTTTGCTAATATTCACTACGATATTCAATCTCTTCCAAGAAAACAAAAATGTGCCGTAGATTATTCAGTGATCGGTTGGCATTTGTTAGTCGATACAAGCATGGGACAGAGGACTGAAGCAACTATTGCACACACAGTCTGGCGGAGAGATCCGTTGCCCGTGGAGTTGGCGGATGACACGAAATCAATTATATTTGATAGCAGGATTATTAAGTTTATGCCGACATTGGTTGACATTAAGAATGTATGAAACGTCTCCTGAAATGTGACAAACAAACGGATGTTTAATTCTTTTAATTTCTCGATTCGTTTGTGTATTGTACTGCTTGTGTGTTCCATCGATATTAAAGGATGCTGTGAGATGACCTATATGACGTCATGACAGGGCATCATGCAGCTATTCACTCGCGTGGCATGTATGTAGTTACTATTTTTATACTCAAGTTTTTAATATCTTGTAGGCGAATTTCTTTCATGATTTAAAGCTATCTGTTAATTTTTAGTCAGGTGCTTCCTTTCATAACGAACTGTGCTTACTTTATGATTTCTCATATCGGCCTCTTACAAACATTCGACAGTGTATCCGCGTGTTTTCGTTGGAAAACGTTCCAAGACACTGCACCTCCTCGCCAAATTGTCGATGCTAATAGCTTGGTACAAAAATTGGGTGCACGGGCAATTCTAGTGAATTGTTGTTTTTCTATCTGATCTCGCAATTATTGTATTTGGATGAATGTAGACATTTTTCTGTTCAACATTCATGGTCTGTAGTTGATTCTACCCAGAAAAACCACACACAAACATGCCCTGGTTTTCTTCATCTAATAGTGACCTCCTTGTCTATTGGAAATTAACCGCGTAATTTGATCAGAAATGGTCTAACTGAGAAAGACCAAATTGAATTATATATTGACAATTGAGAAACCATTGTCAACGAAACGCTTTTTGCGTTATCCTCCTCGGAAATGCGATACCATCTGAAACAAGGCCTTCCAAAACGCCCATTCTACTTTCTACGAGTAAGAAAACATTTTGTAGCTATATTAAGCATTTTAAAGATTTTATGAACATTCTTGTGAATATGCTTTTAGAAGAAATTTGATTCAAAATGCTTTATCATCAAATTACCATCAGCATACAATCGTATTTATTGTTTTTCTATCCACTCGGTTGGGTCGAAACATGGTGTAATACCATTTACAACTTACATGTATCAACACATGCTAGTGCATTTTTGAAATGTATGAAAACCTCGATCATTGTTTGCATGTCTTAATACTTTTAAGGAAGTAAGGTTTGAGCCTCAATCAAAATATGGAAAAATGAAACGGCAATGAAAATAATCAGGGGCCTTAGCATTTAGAATTGACGCCTTTACATGCTATCTTATCGTTAAAAAATCTTCTGAAAAATTTCCATTGCTTCTGATTCTAAAAACCTAAACACAAGGTAAAATAACAACACCTTCCCAGCAAGTAAAAATACCGACAGTATCAAAAATCAAATGATCGATTCGGATTACCTCATGGCTTATCGTCCATTATTTTTATTATTAACCCTTTTCAGACTTGTTGCCTTGTAAATATTTTGTTTAGTATTAACGTATTACCAATCAGTGTAATCATTGAATTACGCAAAATCTAGGAAGATTTTGCACAAAAGTACAGCAACATGGGGAAAACATTCTTTTAGCATGCGAAGCAAAGGAAAATGTTGTTTGTTGCATACTTGATGATCGGGTCGGGGTTTTGTACTTTTGTTTAAGCAAGTGCGAAAAGAGTATTGAACATTCTTTTAAGCATGCCATCAATCTTGCATCGTTGACGTCAAGAACGTTGGATTTAAATATTTAATAGCTTTTAGGATGACTGTACATAAAAAAAATATGAAGTATATATCATCTTAAATTCGCCATCTGCTTAAATAAATAGAGATACAGTATTTTGCTTTTAAGACTTACGGGTATGTGGCATTTATATTTAAAATTTCATATGATAGAATTTGTTCAGCAATGTCACTAGAAAGATCGATGTAAATACAAGAATCAAAATCAACATATAAAAATACCAATGCTACTGTGTCCTCAGAGACCTACATTGAAGTTTGGTAAAACTCTAGGTAACTGGTGCTTCAGACATGATTCACCGCTTCCATTGTCTCCTAGCCACTTCCGCCCTGTGTTATCTCGTGACGTGTTCGGCTGATCATGATTCTTGTTCATTTAGGCGCATTTGATTCAGAAATTGAGATTCGAGCACGCTATCTAACTGATAAACTGTCGATGATATATAAGCGGATGGCGTTCAAAATCCGTTACTGTGACAAACCTCTTTGCGTGTGTAACAGCTGAGCTCTGCATGTGGTGACGTCATTCAAAATGGTAATCATTTTCAAATAATGAAACAAAAACACCTAGTCATTCTTGCTCATTTGTCATCAAAAAGGTCACTGGGGTCTTACATGTAACTAACAACTAATCAATTTTATAAAAAAAAAAATAACAAAATAACTTTTAACGGGCCAACTTTTATAAGAGACACATGGGAAATTATTTTAATTCATTGCTATTTAACTCTGATCATTACAAAATGAATGGAAACCTTTATAACCACTGAACAAAGACATCAATTTTACTTAGAGCCATTTTGATATACATTTTTTCTTCCTCTGCAGCCATGTCATGGTATTTGTACCTTCGTAGGATACATTGTACACGTAATTACATTTGGATAATTTTTAAAACATTTTTAATGTATTTATTTATCTGAATAAGTCCAGAACGTGTTTATTAACGACCAAGTGACAATTAATGATATACATTGCAATGTGTCCATTTTTATAGCAATGTATGTGTCTAGGGGTGACCCGCAAGATTCAGTCTGTTAGTAAAGTAACCCACCGATCATGTTACGTAATGTTAGAGGTAAGATTATCGGTTAATGTCAAACAATGGCTAAATGAGATGCCAGTGGTACTAATAGGTAACACCACCCCAGTCCATATTTATTAAGTTAGGAGAGATGTTGCCTATCTAAATCTACAAAGTTGAAGAGAGTTGTAAGATCAGCACGTGTAAGGACTTGGTCTTCGGACATGTTAAGCGTGTAAGGTAATTTCATTGTCTCTTCATCAATTTCAAATCTTGCTGTACATGTTTATGAGATATATATCATTTCACTATCTTGGTTTGCTATATGTACATTATCCGTATAAGTTTTTGCATGTAAAATTAATCCCCTCTCAAATATGAACCTAATATACCAACTCTCTCTCTCTCTCTCTCTCTCTCTCCTCTCTCTCTCTCATACACACATTCAGATTGAAAAGCAGCACATGACTAAAAGAAGTATTTTTCGTTATTCAAACTGGTTAAAATTCAGAAACTCTCTGACAAGAATCCTTAAAGCTTGTTTCTACTGATGTTTTTAAGTCGTGTTTGTTTTAAATAGACACCACAGGGAATGTTGCTTCATTTTTTATTGGCAATTCCTTGACATGGGCTATCATGTATCTATTAAGCAAGAACGAATTTAATTTCAGAAGCGAATGTTATGTAAACCATTTAATAAGTAAACCTACTGGGTGTGTATACTCATGGTTATAGATTGCAACGGAAGATTTTGTTTAGCTTCTATGTTGATATTGCTCGGGTTAGTTTACATTTTCCAAAAAGCGAGCCACTTACCGTTTTAGAGATAAAAAAATCTCGTCTGTGCAAAGAGATACATGAAGCTGCGCTCCAGGATTAGGATCAAACGTTTTGCAAATAATCTTAAACATTGCGCAGATGACTCTCTCCTCACTCGCTGCAGGTATTGTGTGTTTAGGCGTACAAAACAAAGCCAATTATGTCATTCAAATACAAGTCGCTCTGAGTCAGGCCTGATCATCATGGGATTGTGCTGCCTTCCACCTTTTTCATGATTGCGTCATGATTTCTTGACTTCGAGTTACACGTGTTTTGATTTTGCCCTCATCAGGAAATCACACGTTAAGTACTTAAAATCCATTAAAAAGAGTGGGATAACTATTGACAAGATCTGTTTATTTTTGCATACGAGTGCCCCGCGTGCAATCAGATTTTTTCGCAGAAAGTTGGATAAGACGATCTCTGCTGACAGGGTTCCCGCAGAAAATGATAGACGGCCAACCTCTAAACATCATTAATGTCAAAATTCATCGGAGATGAAAACAGGGAGACCTACACATTGTTACAGGTTTAGCTAGACCGGGCGTAATATTGTATCAGTGGTCGCGAGTTGATTTCTATGGATATTGTCACAAACTTTGGATTTAATTACTTTCGGATTTAGAATGGATAAACTCGGCAGACATGGAAATGAAATAGGTGAAAAGTTTTATTGTTTGCTATGATGATTTATTTTTTTCATTAGGACTTTCTTATTTCTCATTTCCTCTCTTTTCAGTTAATCTTATTATAGCATGGAAAATTGTAAAAGCTTCTAATTTTCAGGATTTTAACGCATGCCGATGACTGTAGTAGTATTCGCAATTGATATTTAAAGTGAACTAAACCTCTCTTGAAATATTTGATCTTTTTAATAAGTACTAGTCTGTAATTGTGTATTGTTTATTTTTTGATAGTTGATTTGGTTTGATAACTTATAAAGGAAATGAGGGTGGCATATTAACCCAAATCATATTTTTATAAGGTTAACTTGGTAAAAAGCAGCTGGAGAGTGGGGGTGTAAAAACAAGTGTCTCAGACTGATAAGGGGCGATTACTGTGTGTGGTGGTACATTTTGTAATACTGGATAATTAGCGACACACCACTGTGGCGGAACGAGTGTCGAAGACCGGGAAATAGACGCGATCCATCTCCACAAGTGGTAGCACATGGTTTCGATTACCTGCATACATCTGTGCATTATCACTAAGAAAATGCGCGAGGATGATGTTTGATTATCACTCGGTAGGACGAAAAAGACGCAGTCTCAGTAACCTAATATTAACCTAATATTGCATCGATAAAAATAACAAAACGAAAGCCAAATGTTACCCCAGATGATTAACCGCGATGAAAGGAAAATTACGTTAATTTGTGAAAGTGACGTAAAAACGATAAATTGTTACATCAACGATCTGAACATTTAATTTCTTTTAAACCTTCAATTGTATGTCTTATAAAATAATGACTGTTGTAAAAAAAAAATAGATTCTGAAAAATTCTGCCAAAGGATTTATGTTTCTAAAAGTCCAAATCGGGTGATCTAATGATGTAAGGATGTGTTAACGATACAGGAAATTCAATGGTTGGAATTGATCAAGATTGTATGCTGTAAATTACACCTAAACGGGGTTAATTATTGAGCGATATCGTGTTCTAAATTCGCTGTACATCCGTCATTATTGCAAATATTTGTATATCTTACATGTATTTAATGAGATAGGAGCCAGAATCATGTACAGGAGCGGCACGAATATGACATTACCCCGTCTGGTTGTTTGATTTTCCTCGGGACGTAAATGTTTTAGAAAGTGCAGTTTAGTCGATTAAAGTACAGAGCCCTCTATGTTCATTTACTTTGGTTCTCTTTTATTTTTAATCCCGAAGACAACGTGGGGATTTTTTTTACCCATTCGTTCTGCGGTAGCTAGCCCAGAGGATGCCGAAGTCTCATTGATTTTCTATAGTTTCCAATGATTGATAGCAATTTGGTTCTTCGTTACCGACAGGGAAATTGCAATTTTCTTGATAATTATAATTGAATTACGGTAGTGTTTATGTGTTAAATGTTAGTACCCTGCCACGCGCATTTCGGAGCTGGGTGTCTATAAGGTAATAATTATGCATTATTTATGAAGAAACAAAGAGATTGGAACGGCACCCGCGGCGAAATCATATACTTATGGTCGTAATTGGAAGTCCATAAACCGTAACCCTATTATAAACATATCTAAAATTTATGTTGGGAGGGATCTGTGATATGAATGCTCATTCATTCTGCAGAAATATTTCACTAACGCAAATATACCAATAAGTATTTATTTTCTGAAAGCAATGAACATACGCAGGTTATACTATTCTTCAAGAGTTACAGATGGTTTTAAAGGTATGCAAAATTGTAACCCGTTTTTCCTCACGGTGTTAATTCACTAATAGGTGTTTTTATTTGAATTGAAGGGTCTGAGAGCACTATACAATTACGAATTAAAAATAAAAAGGACGACTTAACATGTTTCATTGCTATTTCACGGAACAATTAATTGTTATATGTCATGCTTGATTTTGTATGATGGTGCAAACTTATTAGGAGATGTATTTGATGAAAATTGGTGTTTAATTATTCTTACAACTTATATACAATGTATGAATAAACAAGACATTGAATCTTTATTAGATCATTTAACAACACTTATTTATAAGAGCTTGACGAAAAAATGGACATTACCTATCGATACAGTTTGGTAACGGTGTTCTTTATAACGTGTTTATAGAACGGACATCATTTTTGTAGCGATGCTGTTTTTTATATTATGCGTTTACAGGACAGTTTTTTAACGTTGTTAGTTAATTCTGTTTACAGGATGAACAGTATTAATATTATTGTAACGGAACGATACTATTTTATATTTACAGGATGGACAGCATTATTGGGTCTGTTGGACGGGTAGCCAATGTCAAGGTTCGGAATGATGACGATCTGATAGACAGACTCAACCATTTCTACACCACAGGTATCCTCATCATCTTCACCGTGGTGGTCAGCGCTCGGCAGTACGTGGGCGACCCCATACGGTGCTGGTGTCCGGCGGAATTCCCCGGCACCCACGTGGACTACACAAACAATATCTGTTGGATCTCAAATACATACTACATACCGCTAGACGAGGTAAATTAAATGTTAAAGCACAGAAATAGAGTTGACAAAAATCACATATTGTTTGAAAGCTGTTTCTCGATATTTTTTTTTCATTTGTGGTAATCCCACCTGCTACTGTATTATAATCTATTTCAAAAGCATTTATTAACACGAGAAGTAACATCTGAGTACAAGTATTCGTAATAAAAGGCTTGCTCCGAGAGGATTGGCACTACGTCATTGTCTATTTTAAAATCTGATGCGATACAATACTTCATGTTTTTCTTATTCCAAGAATAAACTACCTCTTCATTTCTTTTGTATTCTTAAGAAATGGAGCTCAGTAGGTCATATATAGACTCAATAATTTGCCTCTAACAATAGATATGTCAAATTATTTTCTTTTTTAATGTTCAAAGATAGAGTCTGTACCTGTATCTTTTTAAATGAAACATATTGTGTAATATGTTACGAACAATAAAATATTAATCCAAATCTAATGCTAAACAAGACTACAATATGTACAGTGTGACGTTATAGATGAGTTTTAAACGGTTGTTTCCTGTCTATCTCAATGGATTATTCTGATTTTATTTTAAGCATGATTAATTTTTCTGCGTTGGGAAAGAAATGAAATTATTTTATGATTTATGATATTAGCATTCTGATTTCATATCCCCTAAGTGTTCTTACGAGACGCCAGTAGTATTTCCCCTATCCTTTATGCAAATTTGTAAAACTGACAATTGGTATTCATCAGTTTTCCTTTAAGATATCGTTAGACACGCTAAGAGGACCCATAAAGTTGCTATTTGTTGTTGGTATACGAAGGCCCTACTAAAATAATTCTACAGCGAGAGATTTTATGAATCATGTTTAATGCAAGGGAAAAAATAAATAGACAAGATAAACATTTCGGAATGTTTCTCGATTAGCACTGCTCAATGGGACAACTTTGTATATTTTCAGACCAGCGCTCCACGCCAAAAATGGAGTTTTTTTTATCTCGATAACGAATGGATATTCCATTAGTATGCCACCAGTAGCGGCTAAATATCTAAGATTCGCAGCACCTCACACAAACATCGAACATTAGCAGATTGCATGCATCTTCTAGAGCAAATGCATTTGATGTTATCTGGAATTTACTTTAGATTAAGTAAAGAATATATTTTGCCACTATGCAAAAATAACCGTCTTAGATTTCTTTTGTTTCATCCTGTTGCATTACGCCTAAATTTATTGACTAATCACTAGCCTTAATGCTAAGTTAAACTGTTTGTTTAAGTTCATTGCCGGAGATGCTAGAAAGTCTGCATTAATCTGATGATCTCTGGAAGTGCATTCAGTGTAGTTAACGCACACAAACGTTAAAAAGCCCCACCATATGACTGCTCCTGCTAAAGGAGAAGTCACAGAAAAAACTGCAGGGTCAAACTGTTTCCCAGGCTACGCACCGAGCTATCTGTAGATCCGTGGAAGCACCTCAAACCTATCATTTTCATGCCTTGGATCTTCGCTTTGGAGTTCTAGCAATAATCCCAAAGTTATGTAATCATTGTCTTAACTAAAGCAGCTAGGGTCATTTACTGTCAAATGGAACCTTTGAAGTAGGATTTACAAGAAATACTTGATATGACATCTTGCACCTACACAGATGACAAAGGAGATAACTAATTACATAGCTCCCCCTCTCGTTTCCCCACCGACTCACTCAATATATTTCTTTTTAAATTGTGGTTCTCTTTGTATTGGAGACCAATCATAGGACTTTCAAAATCGTTTTTTGCAAATAGAAATATATTTTACAGGATTATGCACAGTTTGACCAATATTGAATTGTCTCTCTTTTTCAGATGGTGCCGCCACAACATCAGCTACACTTGCGAAGAGAAAAAGAGTTGAATTACTACCAGTGGGTTCCTGTAATGCTACTCATTCAAGCACTAATGTTTTATATTCCTTGCATTATTTGGCGCATTTTGAATGGCCAGTCTGGAATAAATGTCGATAGAATCGTCAGTCTTGGAAGTAACGCTCAGTTTGAAAGTCCAGAAACTCGTGTTCGGACTATAAAGTATCTTGTCAAGCATGTCGATAGATGTCTTTCAAATCAACGAGACACAAGGGGGACTTGTTGTGTGCAGCTCAGACACATTTTGTCCACCAAGTTATCAATATTATGTGGGCGACGGTACGGGAACTTCCTGGTGGCGATCTATTTCCTGATGAAAGCTATGTACATTGCCAACGCCATTGGACAGTTGTTTCTGCTCAATGAGTTCCTCGGGACGGATTTTAATGTATACGGATTCCAAGTATTAGACGAACTAGTCAACGGGAAGGAGTGGACCGGATCTCATAGGTTTCCGAGGGTAACTCTGTGTGACTTTCAAATCCGCCAAGTGACGAATTTGCAGCAGTATACAGTTCAGTGTGTTCTGCCGATTAACCTGTTTAACGAAAAGATATACATTTTCTTGTGGTTTTGGCTCGTGTTTGTCTGCATTTTATCGTGCTATAGTTTAACTAACTGGATGTGGCACATGGTCTTTCCGACGACACGGATCCAGTATGTGCGAAAATTCCTAAAACTAATGGAACGATTGGGGACAGGTCCCGACCGGAAGCTTGCGGCTCGATTCGTCATGGATTATCTAAGACATGATGGCGTGTTTACGCTCAGACTCATAGGGAAGAATTCTAGTGACATAGTGGTGGCTGAGATTGTCTCCGAGTTATGGGATATGTATCGAAGCAAAAAGTGCATCCAGATAAGGACTAACAGCCAAAACCCTGGACACGAAACGGAAGAAGCGGATGTATGACTAGGAAACGGCAGGATATTGCGTGGCTTTAATGAAAGTGTAGAGGAAAAGGAAGTAGAGGAAAATGTTACGCATGTGTAGTGCGTACCTTCTATGTTAGTGATAGCTGGTAGGGTCCGAAATCCCATTGGGCCACAATCGACCTGCCTGGGCTTTGTATAGATAGAAATCAGGAGCCAACGTGATGTGAACAGCTAGGCACCCAAAATGTTTGAGGATTTCTTTGAAATGGTTTGAAAAGAAACAAGCGATATCGTAGCTCAAATTCATATATTGTATAAAAGAAAGCAAAAAGCTTAGAATAAACGCGTTTAAAGATTCTGAAGAATCTCGTGATGTTCAGTACTCGAGAAGATATAGAAATGGATTTACCAAACATCTTACACATAATTATGCAGTCTTCCTCGTACACACAATAGGAGAGAGAGAGCTACCGATTCTATGCATTTATCGCGTTGCCTTTAGTTCACACGACAGCTCAGGAAGACCAAGATGCTTGCAATTTATCTCTTATCAAGAACATGTAGAAGGAACCCAAATAATGAAAACAAAAAAATAGTGTTTAAAAGTCGCCATTCCATGTAGAATTCATTGTTACTAGAAAGGACTACATCTAACGTAGAAGGCGTGCCAAAATGTTCATAAAGGCCTTAAACTAAAACAATGATTCATATGCAATCAAAATTTGTCCCCGAGTTCGGAAACAAAACTCTCTGAAGAGCTCCTTGTTTGCGCTTGAAATCCACCTAAAGATCACACGAAGCACAACATCTTATTGATAAGAACTGAAGGTGCTATGACATTGCTTTTTTGCCATTATCATCTCACGAAGGTGTTCGTTATTTTTTTTCTTCAAAAGAAAGCACAGCTTTATACATCATTTACCGTTTCTTTATAGATTATGGTCATGCATATTTCTCACCCTAATTGTATCATAATGTACAGGCATATAAGCAAATTCGACTTTATTGTGATTTATACATATTTATAAATACTATGGTTTAAGTGGTCATTTTATATTGCTTGAGATTTGTATTTATTAGCGAAAGTGGTAACAAAGCTTTAATGTTGAGTATTGATTTATTGATTGAATTATATTTTAAGATGCCAATGTTTAATCTATTCTCAGAAGTAAACATTCTTGAATGCATCAACAATCGAAATATAATTGGTACATGTATATGTATGTATGGTTTTTCATTACAAATTTGTTGCATTCGCTCTTTGCCAAAATACCTGAAATTACAAACGATCTAATTTTTGAAGTAGCTTTTAGAAAGTTAGAAAAATTACCGTCTTTGAATTACTTTATAGATAAGTATACAAAACAAAAATCTTAGATAATGTAGAAGGTAACGAGAAAATAGTATATTATGTTCCGTTATATAATAATTCAATCATGCGTCACTGAAAAGAACGAATCAAATTATGTTTGGAAATTGCTTTGATTTAAAAAAAAGTTAGTACCTTTTTTGTTGTTTGCCTCCAAATATTTGTCTTGATAAGTTACCATATTTGACATGGTTTGTAGAATTTAGCAACAGAAATACTTTTTCTTTGAAAAAAAAGAAGATTTAAATGGTTGCATGAGATTGGAGTTTAAATGCCGTTATTGGTATATTTAATGTCCCTTAAAATTTCACTGAAGCCAACATTGGTCTCCGGATAGTCATAAATGTCACTTAACACCTCAAGAAATGTTTATACCAAAATCTAAGACTAAATGCTGTATTGATTTTGAGATGTAGCCAGAAAGATAATCTCGGATCTATGCGTGTCACTTTGTTCAGAGTATGCACACATTGTAGTTCAATACTTCAAGTATATAAATGAAGTGCAAATAATGTAAACTTGTCCGGTGAATTAGATCTTTGAGGAACAAAAACATTTTTTTTATCATTACGTCATGTGATGTCATCCTAACAGTCACGTGCTGTTTTCAAGATTCACATGAAGATGTTCGAAAACTGCTTACAATATTGAGAATTCTTGTTCAAGTTTAATGTAGAGTCTTTTATATAACGTTGTTGTTTTAATGCTATTCAGAGGAAGCATTGTAAAGATTTAATGTTCTATCTCAATGTTACATGGTATTGTTTATTTATTATAGCTCACGTTCTTATTTATACATATTGATGCAGATTTCTTCTTTTTAGTGTAACGAGTGATATCATCTTTGTTGCATATTTGATACTGTACAGATTTCATAAATAAACTAAAGTGAATTATTTTTCAAATATTTGTTTTATTGTTCAGTGTCAGGAAAATATATATAGTGAGTATAGACAGTTTATCACATAAATTGGCAAAATTGAATCTGGATTTTATTCCTCTGTGTTAGATTTTGTCATTTATCTGAAAGCAGAACAAAAGTATATATAATCGAATACATGGAGAATTCCCCGTAAAGATTTTTTGTTTGTCCATTTTTGAAATTCAGTTCAACGATAGTCATGCATAAAATGACACTGATTACTTAACAAAATTGCTATTGCAATTTGTCTTTCAAAAATTAAAAAAATGAAAGCCAACTAAGTCGAGGAAAACAAATGAATCATGATTAAGTCATGTAGGGTATTTTGTTTTGATGTTTAACATTCTGCTGCTTATTAATCAAAACTTTGCTTTACAACCCTGTGGAGACCGAACAACTAAGGGATCAATTTAAGAGTTTGAAAGACAACGGTGTCTTATAACTATCAGATTGTCAAATAACAAATAAAAAAACAAACAATCAGTTTTTTTAGTCTCTCGTTAATATCTCCGTTGAAAAAGTAAACTTGTAAAAATAATATCTGGGTTTTTTCCCCAGAATACTGCTTAAAATGAACTTTTGGTACAGAAACGGTCAACTGTTCAAGGGAATCATTCTATATGCAAGGGAGAGATTGTCTCTATGGGAAAAAGTCATCCGATTTTAATCAAAAACAAAGAAGTTGATGAGCACCGTGGGAGCAAAGAGCAGACAAATATTTGGCCAATTTGTCCGAATAATACACTTCCTAAAGCTGACCATGCATAAATGCCGAACTAATCGTAAGAGATGGGATAAAAAATATTTCAACCTCACTATCTGATTTGTGTGTTTACTTACATGAGTGCACGCGGGATAACTCAGTATCTTCGGATTTGGACCTGGAATCTGTGGATTATACAGAGATCAGTTGAAAATTACACAAAGCGCTATACACGAAAAGTTAATGCGTTTGCCTTTTTTTTATAATCGTTACTGATGCATTGTTTTGAACCTTTAAAAATATGTATCATATTACAAATGAAAACATATGTTGTCACAAGTAGTGTACTAGAAAATATGCTCTGGTTAAAATAAACCCGATTTTTTTTCTCTTTGTTACAATCACTTACATGTTTTAGCTGGCAATTTTGTGGGATTACTGTAGGTTGCTATAACTTGTCTTTTTTTATTGTACATGCCTTCTCTCTCTAAAACCAATTCAAAATTTTTTACAGATGATGATACCATTTTAAACTCATTTTCCAAAATGTTTTCACAAAGGTAATGTTAAGTTGTTTGAGAAGTTCTTTGTTTAAACTGGATGTCAAAAAATAACATGTTGTTTAAATCTGCTTAGAATATATATATGTATGTACATGTACATTTACCGTCATATAACTGGTTTGGAATAATTCTACAGACTGGTTTTGGAGGAACACTTGGTGTAGTTGCTGAAAAAAAGCAAATTTGATAATATTTTTAAAATATTAAATAATGATTATCACCTACAAAATGATATAGACTCACAAAGGAAGCAAACTATATAAAACGACGGACCAATGTCTATCTATTTGTGGTTTTACGTATACTTACAGTTTGTGCTTGATGTTTCTCTTTGACTTTGTTTCCTTTCAATAATCGTTGTTTTCAAAACTAAATCAATTATATAAAACATATATTACTAAGGCCAAACTATGAAATCAATTCAGCATGGTTGAATACTTAAATGTACATTTGTATATGATATAAACCTTTAAATTGTATTATATATCCTAAGAGTATTTTGTACCTTTTACTGGTATAGGCGGCGTTCTATTTTCATTACCATACATAGGCTCATGTTGCGTTATATTGCTGGAATCTGAAGCCATAGATCATTGTTTTTTCATATAATAGTTTAGGTTTCGTAATTTTTTAGATATTAAACTCATTACTTAAACAAATATCTGGTATTGTTAGCATAGTTTACATTTGTTTGTAATGATAACTAGATGCTGTCATTAGACAGTAATACCCGCACCATGTGTTTGCCCCTAAATAACACTGTTTTATACCAGTTTAATTAAAAATGAAGGCTACATGCAAACTCCGGTAATACATTTAAAAATTATAATTTTCATAACTGAAGGATGAGATCCCTGCCCATATGATAATACACATCGTGACATGAGCAGCACTTTATGTGCAATTTGGGGTAGAACTGTTTGCAGTGAATTTTCAGTTAATCAATAATCTTAACATTTTATGTCATAGGAAGTATAATGGTCTATATAATTATTACAAACAAAATTAAAAATTAAATTATGCCCCCTCCCTGTGGCGGTTGCCGGTTTTAGATTTGCTTCTGTGTGCCTACATGAACATCATCGTGTGCACAGATTTAGAGAAGGGGTGGGAGTGAGGGGTCCAGACCCCCCCTCCCCATGAAAATTCGTAAATTACCAAAAATACACCTTGGACCCCAATGCTCTTACAGACATGTAAACGCTCTAACCCATTGCGCTTCAATGTTAGGTAACATTATTTGGGGGGTAAATATTTAATCAATAGTCAACATACTTTATTGTTTATCTCAATAGGAAGTATACATGTACATCACAATATGCAGGTGTCCTGCACCACCTTAAAGCTGTTATTTACCTAATGAAATAGTGCAAGTGGATTTGAAGAATAGGTCATAAAAATACATGCATGTTACAAATGACTGATCTTTGTCTGAAGTTACGTTCACAACACAGGTTTGCATGTCTCATTAGCGGGTACTAGTTTTACCCAGCTCTTCGATTAGATGGGTTCACGTGTATACATACATGGGTGTTGCTAAAACGCGGAACGGAAAACGGAACGGAAAGAAAACGGAAAATCTTATCTAATGTTATTTACCTCATAGATTTGTTAAGTATGCTAAAACGATATACTTTATGTACCTTTTTATTTTTTTTTGAAAGATTAGCAATATTAGATTATTTATTCAAGAATATTTATTTCCTCAAAATTAACAGTACATGCATTGACCACTATATTCTGTCCCAAAATATCCTCGATTCACTTTTTGCTGTATATTTATATATACCTCAGGGTTCAAGCGATTCTCTTTTAAAAGCATTACACATTCTCATTATTCTTTCTTTAAAACGTCCTCTCTAGCTTATCAGCTGGTATAAATACACGGCTAAAAATAAAGAAGTCTACGGGGTTTTGCATTTTAACAGACCCGGATGATGGTGTTGAAAAATTGTGCAAGGTCTTCTGAGTGACTTTCAAATGGAGAAAAGATGTCAATATTTTCCATTATAAATCGTCCGAATGTGCTGCATGAATATTTTGGGATCGACAGACTATAGTCCCAATATATAATCGGAAAATCAAACCAGGCAACGTCTAGAGCTCTCTATTCGGATCATATGTATATAGCTGCTGGAATAAACAACTGCATGCTTTGTAATGCAAACGTAAACAAAATTGCATTGCTAAAAATACTAGTTTCACAAATTACTAGTTTCACAAATTACCGGGTATTTTAATGTTTACTGTATTTTAATTTTTTAATGTCGTCAGTCCTACAGTTTTTTTCTTCCATCTCAATGATACTGTATCGTCTGTATGATAAAAGATCGTCTAGAACACCGAAAATTCAATTTTGATGTAAGTATATACATGTACATCATATTTGAAAATAATATAAAAATACTCAAAACACGCATAAAACGCTTTCACTAACTGCGTACGTTACGCTAATATGCCAGCAATACCATATAAGAGAAATAAGTAAAAAGTTATAGCTAATTTGCTCGTTTAATCGTGTTAATGTTTCACAATTCGTATACATTTGATTTTTCCGTTTCGTACTCAACTAAAGCCGAATGAATACAATGCTATAATTGATAGACATTCATATGAATATTAATAAGATAGCAACATGTTGATAATCATTCATTAGATATAAATAAAAGATACAAAGTAAATCGTTTCTGGCCAGTCTATACCCTTTTTAAGGGATAAACGTGATGATATTTTCCATTCCGTTCCGTTTTCCGTTCCGCGTTTTAGCAACACCCATACATACATGTCTGTGTTTTCCGTATGCAGAAAAGGATTACGGTAGTTAAGATCAGCTAAAGGAATTCATTATTGTGTTTTAATTGGATTATCATTATGATGTTGACCAATTTAGGTAAGCATAATACATGTAGTAGCAGTAGCATAATATAATAAGATGCCAGCATGGGATTCCTGCCAGCATACATACACATGTATATAAGTTATACTTTCACTTTCTAAATGTAATCTCCCTTTGACAGCATACTGTATCATCTTCTTTTAATATTTAAATAAGCTTATCATCGTTACCTATCCTATCGCATTTGTAAAGTTTCTGTCATTTTAGTTGCAAAAGTTATTTTTTCATTTGTCAGACTGCATGCACTGTTGAGTTGACCCCATATTGACCCTGTATAAACAATTTCTTATTAAATTTGTGTATTTCATATGTAAGTAAGTGTAGACACTTTATATTTTTTATATGAGTAATAATAGGAAGGAAGGAGTATTTCTTTCTTAATGTATTATAATGCATCAAATACAATGTAGGTCATGACCTTATGGGACTGTTCTGACCCCACGAAACAGGAAAATACAAAATATCTTCTAAAGTCATTATGATGCATCAACTGGTGTAAAGTACATTAATGACCCCCAGGTGTTGTCTTTAACCCCCCCCCCCCCCCCTTTATGAAATAGGAAATGATATGATACACTGTATATTTTGTTATTAAACTTCTGAGATCTGAGATCCTCATCCCTAAACCGTTTAATTTATTTTTGCTCTTTGTGTCATTGCGCGTAAAATTGTATTGTAAGATTATGCCCCCTTGGAGACACCCTGACATTTTAGAACTAGAAATAATAATGTATTTTATCTTATTCATATGTTATACAGTAGTGTTTGATCCATGTGGGTAATTCCTAGCCTAATGATGTCACTGCTTTGTTTAGGAGACTTTACAATTGCCCCAAATAGGTGAATACACATGGCAGTGATGCATATAACATTTTGTTTATAAATCTTAAAAATTGAATTAAGCAATTTCCAAAATGTTAATGTGAATCACGAGAGAAAAAGCAATCAAGAAATGATTTAAAATTTGCTACTGTACACATGTAAGAATGTATTAAGAAGACTGAATCTTTATAAGCAGGTTAGATTGGGGGGGGGGTGAATGTGGAGTATAAACATTTATAATTTGAATCATTTATTGTTATTAATTAATTTTAACTTGTCAATGAATACTACTTATTGATCCCAAGGTAGAAATATGACCTCTGATCGTATCTCAATAGATCATTTGTCAATTATGCAAGGTGTAATGTAATTTTTTTTAAGAATAACATTTTTTACCAGTTTATAAAAGTTTTTAGACACCCAAATTATATTTTGATTTTAATAGATTATTCGACAAGGAAGGGGGGGGGGGGGGGGGAGAGAACAGTTTATATTTGAGTTTGTTTGGGAGTGGGGGTTCCAAGTCATATATTTGACAATTTTTTAATGTAATTTAAAATAAGACTAAGCCATACTACAGTCATGAACATGAATAGTATAGAACAAAACACAAACTAATACATGTACATGTATATATACATAGGAAGTATTACAAAACAGATGATTGATCTATATCTGGGTTCTTAAATTGAATCATATATCATGTACATATTATATTATTGTTTCTTTGTTCAAGGCATTTAAGATGGTATGTAGGTCATGATCCCAAGTGCTCTTCCTGAAATTATCAAATATCATAAAAACCATTGAGATCCCCACCTTAATCCAAAGATATTATTCCTCCTTAGGTCATGCAGGCGCATCAGATCATTATGGCATGTAAGTCATGACCCTAAGGGGTCATCCTGACCCCCTTAGAATCAGAAATTGTCAATTATCTTTAAATTATTGATGTTTGATGATCCTATCTCTATTTAATCTTTATTAATTATTAAGTCTCCTGAATGAAGTTTGGAGACTTATTGTTTTTGTACGGTTCTTAATACATGTATATATTCTTCATCTTCTTTTTCTTCTTTCCCGCTCTGAACTTGTTTCTCAGAGATGGCTGAACATAATTGTACAAAACTCTAGGATATGATAGGCCTGCAAATCTAGTTGTGCACCCTGGTTTGATTTTTCTCATTTTGGGTTAGACAACCACTTTTCGGGGGAGGGGGGGGGAGGGGGGTGTCAAAAGGGTGTGGGGTCTAACATTGAACCTTGTAGAAAGAATCATAGACTCTATTGTAAATGGTAACTTGAAAACGGACAAAGATAATAATATAGGGTTTTCATAATCATATATTGGCTGTTACTGGCAATATATAGGGTTTATTAGATCTGACCCCTGGGGTCATCCCCACCCCCCAAGAATTTGAAATTACCATATATCTCAGAAACTGTTATAATCATGACCCCTAAACCATATATATTCATGTTTCTGATGTCAAGGGGCATCAAATGTTATGTAGGTCATGGGCCCTGTGGGTGGTCCTGACGCCCTCAAACAGCAAGTCCCTTAATATCTTCAAAACAGTTGAGATCCCCACCCTTAAACCATATATATTCTTGTACCTTGTGTCAAGGGGCATCAAACGGTATGTAGGTCATGGGCCCCGGGGGTTGTCATGACCCCCCTTGAACAGAAAGTGCACGAATATCTCGAAAACGGTTGAGATCCCCACCCCTTAACCATATATATTCTTGATCCTTAAAGGGCATCAAAAGGTATGTACCGGTAGGTAATGGGCCTCAGGGTTAAATTTAATTTTTCAAAACCGTAATGCACATCTATGGAACAGTTCCTTTCATATCCCAAGATATGATGTGTCTATCCATTAAATCATAAAAGGAGTTCTAGGATCTATGTTTTTTTTAAGTGATAAACGTTAATTTTCTGCTACATTTTGACTCCCTGGATGAAATTTAAATTTTGAAAACCTTACTGCACATCTATAGAACAGTCCCTATCATATCCCAAGATATGATTGTCTATCCATTAAATCATAAGAGGAGCTCTTGGATCAATGTTTGATTTTTTAGTGATAAACGTCAATTTTCTGCTACTATTTGACTCCCAGGATGAAATTTAAATTTTTAAAACCTTATTGCACATCTATAGGACAGCCCCAATTATATCCCAAGAGATGATGTAGCTACTCCAAAAGTTGTAAGAGGAGTTCTGGGAACCATATTTTTTTTGCCAAAAAACGTCATTTTTTGTTGCCCACTGATCCCCTTAATTAAAAAAAAAATTCTGGAACCTGATCATGCCTCAATATGACACCCCCAATCATATTCTAGAAGATCATTTGGCTACTGCTTAAAAAAAATGACGTTTTTTAAACCAGTTTTTTTGTAAAAAAACGTCATTTTTTAGCCATTAAATGACCCCCAGGACAAAATTGAAAATTCCGAAACCTTATTGCGCATCTATAGGATACCCTAAAACATATTCCAAAAGATGATTTGTCTACTTTTGAAAATGTAGGAGGAGTTCGAGGAAGAAGGTTTTTTGTGAAAAAACGTCATTTTTTACCAATTATTTGACCCCCAGGACTAACAGAGAATTTTTGAAACTTTTTTACAAATCAACATGATACCCCAAATCAAACTCCAAGAGTTCAGTTTGCTGGTTTATAAGATGTAAGAGCAGTTTGAGAAAGTAAAACGTGACAGACGGACGGACGGACGGACGGACAGACGGACGGACGGACGGAACAGGGTAACAACAATATACCCGAACTTTCTTTAGAAAGTGCGGGTATAATAACTTAATAAGGATAGGAAACTTTGCAACATTAAACAAGGATTTTGAAATACTATTGAAAAACCATTCCAACAAAGGGTGAAAAATGAACTTCTAACTTACCATTACAAAAAGACTTCTGGACATCTGACTTTAGATGTTGATGAGGCTGAGCTATAAAGACACATTCAATTTCAGTGTTGTAATGATCAATGAACAATAATCATAATATCGTTACAACTTGTCCGTAAAACAAAATAGAAACAGTGAAAAAAAAATTAAAAACCTACCGTACACTACTTCGCTGCTTTTACCAATTTCTGAATCTGTTTTAAGGATTAGCTTTTCAGATGATTTTGGCTGCTCTTCTAAGAATTTAAAGTACATGTATTACTATCAAAAATATACTTCAATCTTATAAAGGAACATTGCAAATACATGTGAAATATTTATTGTACCTTTCTTTGGAAATGTTGGCATTTTTTGTGAATTGCTGTATGTTGGTTCTAGAGGTTTCTTTGGTTTAGGTTTATTGGCCTCTGTTTGATAAACATGTAATTGGTTTAACTATTTATGCTTTAAATACTATATTTATTGAATGAATAGTTCGCGTGTTTAATGTTTTGGCGTGAAATATTTGATTCTTTTAATTGCCTTTCTTTACGAAAAAATAATTGTTATATTTGATAGAAAATTGATGGTTTATTGATTGATAATTACAATTTACATCACATATCATTGTTTTCTCTTTAATATACTTCTTTAGCTATAGTATTTGCATTACCTTCATAAAGCTGATTAAACATTGCCATTTCTGGCCTAAATTTCACGGAGGGTTGTAAATATCCCATAGCATCTACAAAAAAAAATACAAATATATTTCATATGCTTCTTCTGCCGAAATAAAACAGTAAAAAAACTAACTCCCATTTGTTTAACATTATTGTTACGTGTGTTATTGAAAACTAAACCTAATCATTGATTCTAGGTTCTAAAAATTATTTGAAGGTTTTAAACAATGATAATGTTGAACATAAACCATGCATTGATAATAGAAAATGATTGTAATACCATTCGTAGTATCTGGGGGCTTGGCCCTTATGTTGGTCGGTGATTCCGTGTTTGAAAAGATTTCTGGGGCTTTGTACATTGGCGCTTCTATATAAATAAGTGATTTAAATATTTTCATGTTTCATGACAATATTTTTCTGTGTTTAGCAAACTATTTCTTAAACGCTTACACTGTATAATTATTGATACATACTGTTTATTTTGTAAAAAAACAAATAGAAGTTAAAATCTTTAGCAAGATTTTCTCGGCTGTGCAGATATGTATACTTTACATAGAGTCACATCATTCTAGATCTATTAAAGGTTTTATATTCTTCAATCGTTTTATCCCTTTTTCTTCTTGCATAACACTTAAAATTATATTTCATAACCATTAAATGTGACTTTAAATATTTTAAAAGACAGTTATCTTTTGCATTGTTAAAACTACTGTTTTACACTGCTTCATATTCATTTAGCTTCATATTGAAATATGTCATATCGTTCAAACCACCTTTTTTTCACAAAAATGCATTTGACGAAAAGGGCTTGAAGATTTGTGAAAAAGACGGTGAAAAATAGACCAGTAGGGAAAGGTGGGGAATCTAACCTTCAGGAATTGGCTGTATGTACTGGTGATTGGAGGTTTTCTGAGCCTCCTCGTTTAGCTCACAGTATGCATTACGGGCCACGGACTCCACCTCATCGTACAGGTGAGTAGACACACCTAGGGAACTCTGTCTGTGCTTTCTATAAAAGGACGATTATCAGCAATTGTTGTAGGGCGAAGCATGCGGTATTTGAAAACTTGATGAAAGTAAATAATCTATATATTTTGAATTTATAGTTATCGTTCTTGGTGGGAGTTAGAAACTGCAAAATATTTATTTTTTCAATTGAAGTATTTGTTATTGCGTGTATTCTACTCATGAACTGCATGAGTTTCTTACCTGTTATCTTTTTTCTTTTCTGAAAAAGATTTAAAAAGTTATTTGCTAAATGATAAAACAATTTATAATTTGCTCTCAATTTCTATTTTTAAGATGATTGATGATTCATACTACGTTTTTATGAATTAACAACTTTCAATTTTATATTTCAAGCATAAAATTTAAATTGAAGAATGTATGCTAAATTGTGTTTGACTTGAAAGATGGATTGCCGCTTTCAGCGAAAGTCAGGACAGTATTTCTTGAATCATGTCCAAACAAAGTTAGCCCCAACCTTGGCAGAGACAAGCGACCAAAGTTGGAGTCAGCTTTTCAGACATGAGTTAGATTCGATGATGGCGTCAGTCCAAATGTCAAATATAACTCACTTTGTGCCTTCCTTCCCCTGCAGAAGACAATCAAACACACGGTTAAACAGATGATGATGGTAATACTGGTCCCTGCTACAGCAATCACCATGATCGTCGAAAACGACAGTTCTTGTACCGATGTCAAAGTATCTGATAAACAGTAAGATGCAAACTTCGTTATATTTGTGCACGTTAATAATTATTTTGTCTTCCTAAAATTTTGGATAAATAATGTAAAAACTTTTTTGCATTTTTTTATGCATATCAATTTACATACATGTATTTCATTGACATTTTTTATATTGTTAGCAATAATCCAAATTTTGTTTTTATTTGGTTCGAGAAAAAAAGATTTACAAGGTGTATAAATAATCGTGCACAAATGATTTCTTGGTAGCAATTATTTAAAGTCACAACTGCTTTTGCTAGTTGCATCAGAATATATATTAATTTTTCGGAAAGAATCAACTATAGGAAAAAAAATCACAATCTTGCATTGTCTTGATTATTTAGATGTCAAATAAACGGCTTTTGCATTTGGACAAACAAAAGTTGAGATTTTTAGAAATATTAGTAAAGACATAGGAATCAGTTAAAACTCATACCCAAAGCAAGCCCTTTGTATTTGTTACTTTTTTCAGAAAGAAAGATTAAGATTGTAATAGAAATTGTTGTAGTTTATTAACTACTAAGAAAAAGAATTATATTCTACAGTGTATGTACACTCAAACAACGTAGAGCCAAATTGTTACCTTCTGGTTTTTGTGAGGTCTTAACGGAAACTTCTAGAATTAAATTGAAAAAAAAATACGTTGAAATTAAATTTTTATGTTTACTGATTTGCTGAAAATGCAAAGTATCCATTTGTGATAAAGAAATTCAATCTTTTGTATGTTATAGACATTTGGCTGTAGAGCTATGTTTTTGATTTCAAAAAACTAGGTCAGTGACCAACTTTTTAAGATCATGAAATATTTGATAGGGATGAAAACTGTTAATAAAAAAAGGTGAAGCTATTAGAAATTAAAAATTATTTTGAGCATCTTTTTAAAAAAGAAAAATCTCACTTTAATTCCTAAGTCAATAATTTAAACTTTACCCAATTTTAATAAATATCGCATAAACATTGGGTGATGGTAGCACTAAAACATATTTAATTAGTGTTACATTATTTATAATGACCTAATCTATCAAGTTAATGATTAAAATTTCGTAAAAAATAAAATATAAAAAGCTGTTTGTTAAAGCCTTTAAGCATTTTTCATTTAATTTCATTGTTTAGAACAAATTAATTTAAAAAAATTGATTTGTTGGTGTGTGATGTTGATATCAGATTTACACTTCTGCTACATTCTCCAGTTAATACCTGTATGTGTATATTATTTATATTTATCTGTTGTATACTGATAGGCTGTACAGCATAAAGTTAATGGAGAACTGAACTGACTATTGAAATTGCATGATCTTCATAATAGAACCCTTACATTCCTGCATATTTAAATGTGTGACAACATGTCGAACATGAACATTTTTTAATACTAGTATCCCCTGGAAGCATATTTTCAACAATTCCATGTCATATTAAATATTCAAAGTATCAATTTAGATTTATTTCACCTGATTTAAAGTTTGATGAATGTTTACAACTGGGATGTCTCTCTATACATATAGCGGAAAAAGAATTTTCAGAATCCATGGCGTACAACTTTTAATGCATGCACCTATGAGGTTACCGCTATCTTTACTTACTACATGTCAATAATTCAAAATAATTGTTTCAAAATTCCTCATATAAATTCAGCAAAAAAAAAGATCAACACTAATTAGGTTTCATAAGACTTCCGGTTTGGTGCGCGCCGAAAATGGCATGAATTTTTCGGGGGAAGAAAGGTGAGGTTTATTTCGATGACAAATATGTTTAAAACGTGTGGGACTCAACAGAAACTTTGCTAAGCAATCATAAATGACATTCCAGTGATAATTCATGGTCTTGGGGGTTCCAAAGCGTACATGTATAGAGTATATTCGAAACTGGCAGAGGAAATTCGAAATGGGACGCACGAAGAGCGATAAAGAGAAAGAGAAAGACGTTAGTCCTAAGGCAGCACAGGAGGTAGATGACAGTGAGGAGGTGTCTAACAAGGACTTAAAAACGCTGTTTACGAAGCTGATTAAGAAGTTGGAAACGTCCATGAATGCAAACCTCGAGTCTCTAGGGGAAAAGATATCAAATGTAAGCACGAAATTGTCAGAAGTAGAGAAAGCCCTAGATGACCAGAACCTGAGAATCACTGACCTCGAACAGATGAAGTCTGAGAAAATAGGGCCACAAGAGGAAAAAATTACAGAGTTGGAGAATCAAGTAGAAGAGCTGCAAAGATATATAGACCAACAAGAAAATCGTTCGAGGAAATATAACTTGCTGTTCTATGGCCTACCCAAAGTGGATAAAGAAGATACAACTGAAGTTGTCCTCAATTGTCTGGAGTCAACTCTTGGGGTTTCGGAAGCCAAGGATATCATAATACAGAATTCGCATAGGATTCCAAAGAACCCATCTAATACGTATAAACCGAGTGCGCCGGAGGCAATCATTGTGAAATTCGCAAAAATGGCAGACCGAAACCTGATCCTCCATCTCGCCAGGGTTACAACTCTTCCGAAAGGTATGGCAATTCGGACAGACCTCGTAAATCACCTGAAAAAAAAACGTAGCGAGCTAGCCAGCAAAGCATACAAACTGAGGAGGGAAAAAAACTTGAAGACTCGGATCATAGAAACAAAAGATGATGTTATTCTCCAGTGCCGTAGAAAGAGTGAAGACAAATGGATCCCCTACCAAGGATGACTGAGTATAGTTAACATAGTGATAGATCATTATTATTAATGAGTCCTACAGGTACATATAGTTACATAGTATAGTTAACATAGTGATAGACCATTATTATTAATGAGTCCTACAGGTAGCCTTATTAGCCTATTTTCCGTATATATGTAACACAAGAGGTTTTTTGTGGCTATGCAAAGCTTATTATAAACCTACCTCACATTCTTGTTTGAAACTTTTCAATTTTTTTTTTTGATTTTTGTTTTTTGTTTTGGTGTAAGTAGATGCACAACCCGGAAGCTTTTGGTTTTTTAAGCATGAATGTTGTGTGTGTATATGTAGCATGTTCAAACACAAACTTAACAACTTTATATTATGTCATATTTTAGTATAACGTCTGTAAACTGCAGGGGGCTAAATGATAGTAAGAAAAGAAAGGATGTTTTTAATTACCTTAGAGATTTAAAATCTTCCATTTATTGTCTCCAAGATACCCATTGTACAGAGAATGAAAAGAGTTCAGTATATGCCCAGTGGGGACATGATATTTTGATGAGTGCAGGTAGAACAGATGCTAGAGGAACACTAATACTTATGAACAATAATGTAGAAGTTAAAATATCTTCAACAAAATCTGATTCCAATGGAAACTTTATTATTACCAATATGTTAGTAGATAATAAATATAATATAACTTTGGTTAATTTATATGGACCAAATAGAGATGATCAAGATTTTTACTCAAATGTTGGAAATATTATTGAAGAATTTGGTAACGAATTTGTTATTTTATGTGGAGACTGGAATGTAGTTCAAGATTTTATGTTAGATTGCCATAATTATGTCAAAGAAAACAACCCCAAAAATAGGATAGAAATACAAAATCTTAAAAATAAATTCAACCTTGTAGACCCCTGGAGAGTAAATAACCCAACTTCAAAAAAATTTACCTGGACTCGTCGAAATCCCACAAAACAAGCTCGATTAGACTATTTTCTCATATCTGAAGAGTTAATGTCAATTTTAGAAAATGTTAAGATTATTCCAGGTTATAGAACAGATCACTCAATAATTAATATTGAATTTAAGATTAATGACTTCGAACGAGGTAGAGGATTCTGGAGATTCAATAACTCTTTGTTAAGAGACAAAGAATATATATTGAAAATCAAAGAAATTATTAATGACACATTTTTGAATATACAAGGCCTCCGTACGTGCCAGGGCCTGATGCGGAATTATATATCCGCAAAGATTTATTCTTAGATGTATTGCTAATGAAAATCAGAAGCTTATCCATATATTATTCATCACTTAAAGCTAAAGAAAGAAAAGATAAGAAAAAAGATTCTATCATTCAGATTAAAGCTCTACAAGAAATGTATGACATGTGCCCTTCACAACTTTATTCAGATTTATTAAATGAACTTCAAACAGAGTTGGAAGATATAAGAAAATATGAACTTAATGGACTACTAATAAGAAGTCATTGCAAATGGATAGAGGAAGGAGAAAAACCTACTAAATATTTTGCTGCACTTGAAAAAAGAAACTATATAAATAAAAACATATCTAGGCTACAGGCTTGGGGCGAATTACATTGTAAAGTAATGCATTACATTACCATTACTTCATGAATTTGGGCATTAAATTTCCATTACCATTACTTGATTTTCTTGAAGTAATGCATTACATTACCATTACATGAGTAAAGTAATGCATTACCATTACCATTACTTTTTTTTTAAAGTAAAGCTAATAAAAAGTTTTTGCAAATGTTTCAAATATACAACACTCAGGTTCAAATTCAATGAATAAACAAGAGTCATTCTTTATTTGCCCAATATATAATCATATCGTGGCAATATGAACAACATATTACATAAGTAAAATGATATTTATAGACATTTGGCATGATACAATATCAGTTATGAAATAGAGACACAGGATAACATGCGTAACAAAAAAAAATTTATGAAATAATGTTGCGGTTTTTAAAAGCTAAATATAGATATATCCCCAGATTACACAAATCTTTATAATTTTGGACACTTAATTTTATTAATTTATAAAAAGATGATTTTTCCCAGTTATATTTCTTAATATATTTTAATTTTGTATTTCTTTTTACGGAGGACACTTTAAGACAAAAGATTGCTGTTGCACTTATGATCGAAGTTTCAAAGGGTTCATCTTTTAAATGCATTCATCTTCCGGGCTATACTAAATAAATGTTTTGCAGGAGCAGTCAAAGCTTGGGCTGGAAAATACTGTTTGACGATCTTTATCTTAGGATATATTAAGTGCAATAATAGATTAAATACATAAATCTTGTATTTTCTATCAGTCCAAACTAATTAATATACAAGAGAGAGAGAGACAAAGAGACAGAGAGAAAGAGAGAGAAAATAAGTAAGATTATTTTCAAATGGTTTATAATATTGGAAGTGATATTGATTTTCATCATGGATGGACAGTGCATTCATTTTGCTTTTAAAGGTGCATGTCTGTCTCCTATTCTATTGTGACATAGCGAAGGGAAGGGGATTGGGGTGTTTAGCACTTCTTATAACAATAGATTGTTTTGATACTTAGATTATCCTGGGGGCATAGTGTGTTGTTGACACATTTCTTATTGAAGTGCAAACTAATTGGAGTAAATTGTTTAAATGATTAAAAACTCTTAATAACAACACTCTTAAAAATGTTATGAAATTGTGCTGTTATCTTTAGTAATATAAACAATTCAAAAATGAATTTTAAAAAACTTTTTTCAATAAAACATGTACAATTAAAACATTTTTTTCTTAATTAGAATTATTTCTTTCTTCTTTAAAAATAAATTTAATCAAATTCAATTTCAACTATTCATTTATTCATCACATTTTTTTAAGTGAACATGCATAAATATGCATAGTAATGCAAAGTAATGCCATGTAATGCCAGCATTACACTAGATTTTGGAAAGTAATGCATTACATTAGCATTACTTGTAATGCTAATTTTGAGGCATTACACATTACTAGCATTACTTTGAAAACGTGTAATGCATTGCAATGCATTACCATTACATTTAGCATTACCCCAAGCCTGCTAGGCTAATAAATGACCAAGGAGTAGAGATCAATAATCAAAATGAAATCTTACATGAAGTAAAAAATTTTTATAAGTCATTGTATGAGAATAAAGATCATTTACTTGAGGAGGTAAATCTTCAAGAAGTAATTATGGAAAAGGATGTAAAAAAAGTTACAGAAACTATGAGAAATAAATTAGAATTAGATATAACTAAAAAGGAAATATTAGAGGCACTAAAACTATTTAAAAATGATAAATCACCAGGAACAGATGGATTTACAGCAGAATTTTTTAAATTTTTTTGGTCTGATATTGGATCTTATATATTTAATTCCTTTAAATGTAGTCTTGATTCTGGTATCCTTTCTCACTCACAAACACAAGGAATCATTTCAATCCTACCAAAAGGACAAAAACCCAGAGAATATCTTAAAAATTGGAGGCCAATTTCACTTCTTAATGTAACCTATAAGTTATTATCAAGTGTCCTGGCTAGCCGTATGAAGCCCATTCTTGTTGACATAATCCACGAAAATCAAAAAGGTTTTTTAGCAGGGAGATATATCGGGGAGAATTCCAGACTACTTTATGATATTATACATTACTGCAATGAAACTAATACCCCAGGTCTAATTCTCATACTTGATTTTGAAAAGGCATTTGACTCAGTCTCTTGGAAATTTATTTCTAAAGTTTTAACATTTTTTAATTTTGGTGAGAATTTCCAAAATGCAATAAGAACTTTATTTAATAATGCAAAACTTTGTGTAATACAAAATGGTATATTTTCCGAATTTTTTAATATGGGCAGGGGATGTAGACAAGGGGACCCAATATCACCATATATTTTTATACTTTGTGCGGAAATAATGGGCCTTATGATAAGAAACAACATATTAATTGAAGGGATTAGTGTAATGAACAAAGAATATAAATTAGTACAATACGCAGATGACACAGTGTTACTATTAAAAGGTTCGAAAAATTCAATTAAGACAGCACTTTCTTTAGTTAATGAATATGCAAAATACTCAGGACTAAAACCTAATTATGATAAAACTAAGTGTGTAAAAATAGGACCCTTATCAAACAAATCAAATGAATATTTCAAGGATTTTGAAAAAGTTAACTGGTCTCAGGAACCATTTACAGTTTTAGGCATTACTTATTGTGTAAACTTAGATAATACATATATGTACGAGTTAAACTTTAAACCAAAAATCAATGAAATGAAACTATCAATAAGCGCATGGTCTAGAAGAATGCTATCTACAGCAGGACGTATCACAGTAATTAAAAATTTGATTCTTCCAAAAATTACGCATCTCTTAATAAGTCTTCCTAATCCTCCAAGAAAACATATAAAGGAAATTGAAACAATTTTTTATAATTACATATGGAATTCAAAAACATCAAGAGTAGCCAAAAGTAGCATTATTCAAAGTTATGAAAAGGGTGGGCTAAGAATGATATGTCTTGACTCTTTTTGCAAAAGCTTGAAAATCACCTGGATACGCAGATTTTTTAATGATGCTTGTCAGTCAAGTTGGAAAGACTTGATAATAAGTACTTTTCCAAATATTTTAAATATGACAATTGTTGGAAGACAAATACTAAATGAACTGTCAAAAACTTGTAAAAATCTATTTTGGAAAGATGTTTTTTTGTCATTTTTTGAACTTAGAAAATGTACTGACAGTGAATTATCTATTTTAAGCCCGATATGGTTTAATGAGTCTATATGTATGTCTTTTATAAGCAATGGTTTTTAAAAGGTGTACATCAAATACTACATTTTTTCAACAATGATGGTACAATAATGAAATACGAACAATTCTGTAACCAATATGATATTAAACCTCCGTTTACACATTTTTTAGGAATTGTAGATTGTATTAAAAAGTTACGGTTAAACTATGATACAGAAATTATTCTTCAAAATATTCCATATTATCCAGAATTTTTACGGATAATTAGGAAAAATAAACAAGGCTCAAGAGACTTTTATGATATTTTTATTGATGAGAAATGGAATAAACCAAAATCAGAATTGAAATGGGAAAAGGAACTAGACATGAATGTAAATAACATATGGTGGAAAAGACAAAACTTATTATTTTTCAAAATAACTAACGACGTACAATTAAGATGGTTTCAATACAGGATTGTACATCGAATTATTGCGACTAATACTTATTTATGTAAGATAGGAATAGTTGAATCAGAGTTATGTACATTTTGTAGATGTAATGCAGAAACTATTTGTCATCTTTTTTGGGAATGTGAATATGTGAGTGAAATCTGGGATAATTTACTAGTTTGGATGAAGGACGAATTTGAATTAGATATACCATTGAACAAAATAGATGTTATATTTGGTAGATACTACAAATATTATAACATTTTCAATATAATAATATGTATTGTAAAGAGACATATATATAGAAAAAGGAGTAGAAAAGAATTACCCTCCTTTACTGGAATCAAACGTGAAATACTTTATTATTACAAATGTGAAAAATTTATTTACACGAAAAATTGTGAATTAGAGAAATTTCATGTAAGATGGGCGAGGTTGTCCTTTAATAATGATTGTTGATTTTAAGCCTTTTGCCCCTATGATCTTAGATATTACAAAGTAATTTATTTTTGTTTACTGTAAAATGATGACTTTTTGTACTTGATTATGATGTAGAGTAATGTGCATATACATGCAACTGAATGAGTGGGTGTATGAATGATGTTATTTGTAAAAACACCCCGTTTCAAAATTTTTTTCAGTATATATAATGTTAACTTATAGACTCCAAGGCTCCCCAACCTCGGCTATAAGAATACTCTTACATGTTCTGGGGTAATAAAAACAGTTATAAAAGAAAAAAAAAATTAGGTTTCATATTCAATTTAAATATTATCCTGAATATTTACATTATACACACAGTTCTAAGTTATAATTTTTTATTTTTATAAATGTTTTCATCTATAGATATACCTTGTTGCTTGGATGGCACGGTGATGTTCAACACTCGTTTACTTTTCGGGCCTTGATCATCAAATGAGCGGAGAATGAGTTGATACAGCCCATAATCCTGCTTATGAGTTAGTTTGTTGATCTCCAATGTGATAGTAAAATTGCACCATGAGGTACAGTTGGGCGGATATCTGGTATTAGACGCAGCGTATTTATGATCTTCGGTGTTCCATTCCCTTATTCTCTTTTTAAAAACAGAACATGAGTGAAATTGAAAAACTGGTAATAATTTAAAAATTTTTATTATCTGTTTTCAGATCAAACGTTAACTATATTTCGAATGGTAACATAAATAACTTTCCAAGTAGTTTGTCGGATTAAAACTTACCATGGCTGTGTGGTTCTTGAATATTACCCACTGTTCGTTCACCTTATACTCCGATGATACAGTAATGGTCACACCGCATGAAATAGCTGAACATGTTGCCACTGGCTCTCGTACAACGTCTATGCTGTTTTCCCCCGCCTTGACTTCTTTGGAAGAAAAAAACATTCCCAATCAACATTTTCTATTGCCAATTTAAGGAAAACCTCGCACAAATACATGTAAAAGAGAAGGTGAAGCGTCTTGAAGTATTTCCAAATGATATGCCAGGATTTAAAAAAGGTAAGTTTAAAAAACTCAAAACGATGTGTGTGTCATCAAACCTCCTCTATCCCCAAGAACCAAAGAAAAAGGGTGAATTGCTTACAGTAAAGCTGTTTTAGACAGTGTTTGCATATCTAATCATATTTAAAATTTATATATTGGAATATTGATAAAAGTTTGTTCATACCACGACCCCCAAACGAATTATGGGGTCTCAGAATGGGTGCAAAATTCTTCTGTGGATTAAAAAGAAGTACTGCCACAATTGCGATTTACTGATATACAAATGTATAGATTTCAGTTTGATATCTAACCACAACCATTGCACCACAAGGCAAAGATAAACATATAAATATGTGGAGAAAATCAAGAATTTTATATCACTGCACTTTGTGATATCAATGTGCTTGCATTCTATTTAATGTATACGAGTATACGTATTCAAGTTTGTTGGTAATGGAATACAGGAGGAACCCATACTTCTTCATAAGAAGACAGATACGAAATCTTATTTAACGTACCTTTTTTTAAGAACTAAAATGCTGCGATTTGCGCATGTAATACTACAGTATACGATGGAAAAAACTACCGTTTATATGGCGTATTGATTACACATTAAAATTTTAACTCATAGAGAAATGTATATAAAAATAGGGCAACATAGGAGTTGCAAATAAGTTTAAATAAATATATAAGGGAAAATCCAGAATACTACCGGTATTATCTAAAATAGCAATTTGGTTAAAATAATGAATAAAAAAGGTATGATAAAGGTTTAGTTAAACCTTGGGATGGACTGTGCTCAAAATTAGAGGGGTTTTGTGTTTTAGTGTTGTTGTTTTTTTTATAAAAACGAAAGTTAAATGCGAATATTAACTTGTGAACTATTCCTCATACAGGTAAGCAATGTAGCCTGTTGGTCTTGATTTGTCTTTATACACGCTAATATTGATGTGGTGGTGGTGATTTGTATTATAAAAAGCACACAAGATTAACACTGTATGTAATATTTAGATAAATGAAGTCGGAAGATGGTTGAGGAGATAAACATGATTTTCCGGTGAACTGACGCTGTATTTCAAATACTGAAGTACATGTACATGTATGGATAGCAGTGTATTATAAGTCTGGGGTACTTAAAAGCTTTTCTGATTAAAACAAAATCTTTTAAAGTTAAGTGGTGGAATTTTAATACGCATATTAATATATAATTTGTGAAATAATATACAATATCTTGAACATTTTAAGCCTCAATATCAATGGGATTGGTCTTCTCTTTATAGAGAACTTTAACAAATTAAAGTTCGTGTTCACTTACTTATTCAAACATCAATGAAACGTATTATTACTCACTCTTTTAAATGAATGAAATGTCTTGGGTCAAGTTGTTCACTTACCCGAGCGTGCACCAACCGTAATAGCAACAACCGCAACTTGAAGTATGACCTGAAAAGACATGAAAGTAGGTCATTTACAAGATATTAATGCATAACTTGACACACTTTGTTGTGTCTCTGACTCATAGACAAGAGGAAGTCACTGAACTCGATACCAAATGTTGATGTGGTGCGATATGATTAATAAAGCTTATTATCTTTCTTTGGCGTGTTGTAGATATATGTGGAGTGCCTTTTCTGATTTAGCTTTGAAGACAATGTAAGAAGACTCGTATTGTCTGTTTCGGTATTATTTTTATCATCAAAATCCAATAATAAAACGGTTTTAGATTTAAAGTTACATAATTATATATATATTCATAAAACATTTGTTTTCTTTCCTTCATGTTGAATTCATTTTTTTTTTCGTTTAATGATGCTAACTTTGCTGTTAATAATGCTCATGTGATAATTAAAACTTAAGATAATCACATACATGTATACTAGTATACAATTTAAAATGGATTGTTTTCACCATTTTGCGGCATTATTACAACACGATGTCCCTGTCAAAGACAATCAACTTTGTTATACAGCGTTCTCAACATTCGGTCTGTGAAATGTTTAAATGGAATTAACTTTAAAATGTTGAGAAAAACAATCTGCTCATATGCAGGTCCAGAACTACTTATTATACAAGGGTTGTCCATAAGTTCCTGCTCAAACCTACAGATACATCATTCAGAAAAAATTCAGAGGTAAAAATGTTTATATTGTATTGTAAATTCTAGTGTGACATAATTATCAATAACTTTGTTTTTGGGGGGTTTTATGGCAACTTCATATGTTTCTGGTAGATGAATGATCAAATCAAGTCAATTTAAAACTATATATTTACATTTTTCAGTGTTTTTGCCTGTGATAACTCTACGTTTCGATTTTGTATTTTACAGTCCAATAAATTCAAATAACGTATAATTGGGTTATATTAAAATATTTAATCGTACAGTGGCTAAAATTATATAAGTGTAAGTTATAAGGAATCATTCTTTGAATATTATGAGGTGATAATTTCGACCTTGACCTGATAAAATCAATCATAACGCCCATCGGGTTTTATTCGATTTGATCACGTCAAGACCAAAATTATCACCTCATTAAAATCAAATAATGATTCCTAGGCGTATTCTTTTAAATCATATGTAGTACACTCATGCACATTCGCAAGATACATACATAATTTTATCGTTTTAGCACATGTGGCACTCATATCGTTTTAACATACATATTATTAGTTTATTACAAGTACATTAATACTGTACTATCAAATGGCTTGATAAACATATAATTATACCGGTATTCTGTATATATCTCATAAGATAAAGATGATAATTGCATGATGTTTACAAAATCAGGAACATGAAGAAGAAATTTTATACCGTTATTATGTGTAAGAGTGCTATAGTACATTCTTAAGGTGGTATTTTGTTATCCTGATGATGATGATAATGATGATGCGGAAAATATCAGCTTCCTATAGTGTATGTCACTACTACTACAAACTGACTGGTTATAAATAGTTATTGCTTAAAAGACTTCTCGGTTTTTTTTAATTTGCTCAAATTTTGAGTGGTTTTTCCTGAGGCTTGCGGTGTATATTTATCCCCCCTTTTTTGTTTTTAGAATATTACATTTATTAAACATTTATCGATTGAAAAATACATAGTAATGTTAGTGCAGAGTCAAAGCAGTTTAAAAAATGGTCATAAAACGGTTTTTGCTACAGACATCTAAATGTACAATATGTCTACATAACACAAAACATAGGATCTATGTCTTTTACTCGTACAAATCAAGACTTAGCATCAGCATCCGTTATTATGATGTCTTTTATTTTAGATACATGTAAAATTAAAGGATATGATACATGTGTCTTGAAAAACCACCCATTGAAAATGTGATTGATTCTTCCTGTGCTTTTGTAAATCAAGCCGAACAATTCATTTTCATGTACTACATAGTCATATTCGAGACTCCACACCAACCAAGGTACTGTATATACCCGAAATATATATAAATCTTCGAAAGCACGACTTTTATATTCACTGCTCTTTCAAACATGTGCCATAATAACCGATATTATTTTTATGTACATATATAATCAGCACATTATATTGTGTACACAAGGTGAACGGTATTTTTAAGAATGGGAAACATACAATGAATCTTCTCGATGGGAGTGGACAAACTGCGTCTAATTAATCTTATTGCTACAGTGTATTTATATATTTCACTACTGACAGCGTTTTATCAATACAATGTATTAGTATATAAAAAATAAAGATCGAACATTTAAATAAATCTAATTAATGAAGACTATAATGCATTAATATATTTTTCATAAAAGTATATTTATAAAATTTGTTAAACAAAATGTTAATATCTTACATGCAATCATGGCATTAAGCTTTTATCAATCTAAAATAAACAACTCTTGAAATAATAATAATCATAAGATTAATATATTTTTCAATATTGTATAAACTCACCTTGAACATCATTATATAAAAGATTTCCTCACCACTGATAAAGTAATACACACAATGAGATCATTTGATATTTTCTATTTGTTTTATACAAGATCACCATCATATAGTTTCACGTGTTTCCGATTTAAAATAGTGTATTTCCGGAACAAGACTACGAAGCGTCGACACACGCATAGTCAGCTTTTAAGGTTATACTACTATTATTTAAAACAATGATGATATACTTAACGGGCTGAAAGACATTCAAAGTTAGTAAATTCAAGTGGATACACACTCGAGGACCCGGGAGATACGGTGTTTGACCGTGTCAGCTTCATTTCTTCCTTTTTGTGTTGTAAACAACCTGGATAGTCCTGCACCAAGTCTCCTGGAGACATCTCCGTCTTCCAAACACCTTGATCTACTTCCGAAACCCTTTGTTTGTTTATAAAATTAGGTTACCGCTGATTTGTATACAGAAAAACAGTGCGCATTTCCTTTAGAAGTAGTCAAGTAGAGGATTGTTTGTATACTGTATATAAGGATTTTTAGCTGGGCTATACATGCAATAGGGATGTAGCCTGACGCCAAAGCGCGGGGATAGAAAACACACAACTCGTTGGATAAAAATCATAAACCATCGAAAATCATGAGAGATCAAATATTTATTTCATATAGATAAGACTGATATCATTCTAGTGTGATCTTTTACGCGCGCACGTGCCTTGTTACACTGTACATAATTTAATTATATCATGCACGAAATAAAAAGACACATCATTCATTTATCTGTATAAAGAGTATGTCTTTTCGTTAAAACGTGACACCTGACTGCCGTTAACTTAATTATTATTATCTTCCATCAAGATCCGCGTGAAAATAAATCATTTCTTATTAATTACACATCATAGGTCTACATTGTAGAAAATATCACTACCGTACAAAATCTTAAACGACAACATCGTATTAAGATATAGAATCTTTAAAAGTTAACAGCTTTCAAAAGCTTTTATCTTTCCATTAAGATTGTGAATCATCAGGTATACAATTTCCAAATAAGGAAATGTTTCCAGAGTGCAAAGGACACACATTTAGTTATATATATAGTGATTTTGCTCTTCTATGTGATAAAACACTATATCTTCTAATATATTATAGTTACCATTATTTTAAGGCATACTAATATATACAATAGTACATGCATACCATAAAAACTACTGATTCTTAATGTGGCATGGTCACGATTTTGGTCAACAATTATTTTTCTGATTTTCATGTTTACAATGTTTCAGTAATGCATTTATAATAGGCAACCAAAATTTGAGTGTCATTTGAGTTACAGAGCTTAAATTTCTTTGCTATGTAAACAAAGTTTTTGTTTATATTTTGAATGTTAAAATGAAAATTCCAGTTTTAGACCTAAAATGAACGTGTTACATGTAAACGTTACGAGCTGTTTATTTATGCTTAAAATGCATTAGAGCATAGACAAATCAGCTTGAAAAAGATTTTACTGGTATGTTGAACCTAATGTAAAACAGCCTTGTTTACATTACAAAGAATTTTGAGCCCTGTATCTTACTAATAACTCTACGACTGACTTTCAAATTCCATTCGATCATTAGAAATGCATTCCTGAAGCATTGAAAATGATAAAAACAGAAAAATAGAATTTGACAAAAATCGTGACCATGCCCCTTTAAATCATCCAACAAATGTAAGCTATGTTGATTTATTTAATTAAATTAATGTCAAAAATGAGCTCTAGTATCGCATGAAAAGTTTATGCGATAGGACCAAAAAAGCCTTTAAGTATGAACCTCCCGTGTCAAATAAACTTTAAGATGTAAATTCATCACTTCGGATAACATTTAAATCAGGAAGAATCAGGTCTGGATGATCCTCATCAAATATTTAAATCGATCTTAAAACTTAACAAATGCAATTGAACTGTCAACACCGTCGAAAAACTTAAACCGGAAGTCATTTTGTTTCTTTATAGAGGGTATTGCCCCAAAGTATGCACAAATTGGCCTCGGTCTAAGAATGTATGATAGGTCAAGAGAGGAGTTTAACAGACCTTTACATACAGTGGATGAGGATCTGTTCCTCGTTCGGTGACCAGACTATTCTTGAGCTACAGTGGATTAGCCTACCGTATGATAACCTTACAATATGGTACTCTGACTGTATTCAATGCATATAACGCCAAACGAAGGAGATTCATAGGTGCGTTCAGTTGATTTGTTCATCGCCGAATTTGTATTTAATGGTGTCAGCGACCTTTAAAAAATGTTATTTCAACTTTATTCTTACATTTACTTTTAATTCTTACATCACTGACGCACGTTCCGAATAATAATAAAAAAGCGTGCGAAAGATTTAAAATGCATTTTGATGCTTTGAGAATTTAAGTAAAAACAGCATAGGGAACTATCAAAATCACGAATATATAGTGGAATTAAGAAATCAAAATTGTGTTCGTAAAAAATATGGAAGGGACAGTCAAATGTTACCTAATGATAAATCAAAAACTTATTCCGACAAACTTTATTGAACGTACAATCAAAAAGTCATGCATTTGCCTTTAAAGGACTTAATTGAAAAAAGAAGAAAGTTAATGCAATTAATTGTCTTATTGTTAACTATGGGTGTAAATTAAAAAAAATTAATGCAATTAATTGTCTTATTGTTAACTATGGGTGTAAATTAAAAAAATATGGTATGTCAAATGTGTAAATTTTGTATTTACACCCTCCCAGTTAGTTCAAAATTTACAATATGACATGATACAAAAGAAATTAGAATGAATTTAAAGTTGAACTAGACACACACACACATGTATTCAAACAATATTTCTGTAATAGAAGATAATCTTAATTATGATCTTCATGTACTTAAGGAATGGTCCAAACAATGGCTTCTGGAATTTAATCCACAAAAAACAAAAGTTGTATTCTATAGTTTTAAAAATGTTGAAAAATCTCCTAATTTGTTATTTGATGATTGTACTTTGTAGATTAGAAGCTTTTAACAAGTCGTTTTTTCCTAACACTATTCGTAAGTGGAATAGTCTGAATAATAATTCCAAGGAAGCTACTTCGTTAAATATTTTTAAGAAATCACTACAGAGCGATTATACAAAACCTCCTAAGTATTTCTCTTTTGGTAAAAGATTCTTAAATATCATTCATACGAAATTAAGGTATAATTGTGTTCTCAATTGTGATCTTTATCGGTGTAACATAATAGCCAACCCAATGTGTTCATGTGGAAGTTTAGAAGATGCACATCACTTGTTCTTCGTTTGTAAAAAATATTCATTATTAAGACAATCATTTATGCATAATCTTTTATCACTGAACTTTTTGAATATAATTGATGTACATTTGTTACTTTAGGGTGACAAAACTTTATCTTATGATGAAAACATAAAAATATTTAAAGAAGTTCATACATTAAAAAAAATATACAAAAGTGTGGTCGATTTATCTAAGTTTTTAAATTATTGGCATAACTTTCTTATCCATCCTAATCCTAATTCTAGATTTAGAACTAATTATTTATAAATGTTAACTGGCATTGTATGGCATTGTAATATATTATGTACAAGGAGAGGACATTCTAAGTTTTTGGAACTTGTGTCCAATCCTTTTGGCATTAGTCAATAAAATATGTTCAATTCAACTTATGTATATCCTGTGTTTAATTTTTGCTTTCAATAATGGTCGGGGTCGGGATCGACTGTTATACTTACCTACTTTCGGTTTGTTCTCGTTGAATACATATTTAATATTTGATGAACGATCATGTAATGGCACAACCAAATTTTGACGGCATACAATTCGACAATTTAACTGTCTGTCCAGTTTGTTTTCAGAAGTTTAACATTCCGAGGATTTTGCCGTGTGCTCATACATTTTGTCATGATTGTCATGACAGCCATATCAAAGCTTCCACAAAATCAAGGCCTCTAGGATTCGCGTGTCCTCTGTGTAGAGAATTTATAACAGCACCAGGAGTCCTAGGACAGTGTGCCTCTGACAAATGGAGTGAACATTTTCCGATAAACAAATTAATTGTGTCTTTATCTGGAAAATGTAATGATTCAATACCTCCTACTGTTTTATGTGATGTGTGCAAAAAAGATAGAAACGAAGAAACTGCCATCAATTGGTGTAAAGATTGCGACAATACCTTATGCAAAAAATGTTCAACAATGCACAATAGATTCAGCTCTTTACAAAATCATGAGCTTATTTCTCTCTATAAGCAAAGATCCGCAGATGTTAACCCAACGTCATGTTTGCCATTGTTTTGCCTTACTCATCCCAAGTGCAAGATCGATCTTTTCTGTAGAGATCACCAGGTGTCCTTATGTGCCTTATGTGTACCAATATTGCATCGGACATGTGAGCATATCGGTCCCATCGAGGATGAAGCATCTAAAGACATAACCAAGATTAAAGCAAACGGACTGATGAAAGAAATGAACAGAATTTGCCATGATCTAGAAAAACTAATTGAAGATGAGAACTGGAATTCCATAGAAATTGACGAAAATGCCGATGTAATATCGGAAATGGTGAGAGCCTCTTTTGAAATGTGTATGAATCATTTAAAAGAAGCAAAAGAAAGACAGTTGAACCGTGTAGCCAAACTTTCGAAAGACAGCAAGATGAGACTTGAAGCTTCTATACAGGAGTTCGAAAATAGAAAATTATACCTGAAAAGGTGTCACAAAATGTTAAAATCGGCACTTGAAAGTGGGGATAAGTCTCAGTCTTTGCTAACTTTTTCTTTGATGAAGGAAAATATGAAAGAAATACGCAAAATGAAACTTGAAACTATTGAATTAAATTTTAAAACAATAAATTGTGAAGAAATATTTCAGGAAATTAAAAAGATTGAAAAATATGTTGATTTTCGGATTCACGTAGTAGAAAGAGTCACAGAAATTCCCAAACCTGTCAACTTTGGTGAAAACGAAATAGCTGTCAAAGTAATCAATGATTGGGTAGTTCCGGATGCCAATTTTTCAGGGGGCGTGTTTTTACGAGATGGTCGTTTGATTCTTGCAAACTCAGATTCGACACGTCGTTCAGTGTTTGCGATCCATAAAAATGGTACATTCCAAAAAGAGATTGCATTCTCTAACCAGCCCACAAATGTGAATTATGATCGGGATGTGGAAACTCTGTATATTACATTTCTTGAAAAAACCGAGATGAAATGCTTACGACTTCAAGATTTGTCAGAAATGAGAACAGTTCAGGTAGATGTTCCGCCCAGAATCATTTTGAAAATTGATGAAAGAGTGTGTGTAGTTGGCAATCATGTGTTGAACGTGTTTAACTCTGATTTTGAACTCATCAATAAAACAGATTTACTTGACTGTCTGGATGGTGCTGCAACTGATGTGCATGGCAATATCATATATTCGTGTCGTCACAATCATACGGTGAAAAAGATGAACAACAGCAATAAAGTCATGTTTACATACAGGCATTGGAATCTACGTTCGCCTTCGAGTCCTGCTGTTGACCCAGCAGGAAACATCTACGTGTGTGGGCGTGACAGCGATAATATCCATGTGATATCGGAGACTGGTAAAACATTGAAAATTTTAGATGGGTTCAAACGTCCCCAGTGTATAGCATTCAAAGAAAACAGCTTCATGTTCTTCGTTGTTGTAGAAGAGAGTTATGTGAAAATTTGTGAACTAAGATAAGGTATAATTATCAATATCAACGAGAGCTCCTTATAGTTCTTTCGTGGTAGTGTAAAATGTTTGTAGTTGTTCATGCATTTTTAGAGCCACGTACGTCTGCCTACGAACTAGTTTTACTGTAAAATAAGAGTTTGAATTTATATCCATTTTTTTGTGCCCCAAATTATTTGTAGTTATTACATTTGTATGCACAATGATAAAAGCACTGGGTATGGAGAAACAATATTATTGTAACAAGCTTATCTTTTAAAAAGATTGGTGAGCTAGCGCTGTTGCCATCATAAAACACAGAAGCAGATTTCTAAAACATTGGTTTATATTTCGGAATCAATTAATTAAATAGGAAGGCACAGTGGTGTACTGGAATTATGCTGGAGTGGGGTCTCAATTTCGAACTGTGAATCTAGAGTGGGCTTCACATCGGCAATGGCATAGCTCATTGACTGTGCCTTAATCATTAATTATGTATCTACTGTATTTTCAATTTCGAGGTGAAAATGTAGCAATCGTATCTTCTCGGGCCTTTCCGGCAAGCTCGGAAAACATATCCGAAGTTGTTTTCCGAGCTTGAAGAAATTTAAGATAAAACTAGCTATTTTTTATAATGTTGAAAATAACTTTGCATTGTAAGACCTAAGCTACTGTTACCTTTTGACATTAAAACACGAAACTTAATGTGAAAATGATAAAACGAAATCCAAATGGTACAGTTTATCTACAGTAGTACAGTATTCCCAGAATCCCTTACTATGGAGTCGAGCATGCGTATTCCAGTGAAAAAGACTAACGTAGTTGCTAGCGCACAAGAGCGATAGCAAATCAAATGCATTGACATATCTATTCAAACAAATCAATAGATATTTCATTTGGCTATAGAACAGTTGGCCTTTTCTTGCATAATGTTTGAAAATTGAATCAAAATGACAAAATGGAAATATTTTTCTCCTGTTTCATTTAGCTAAACCTAGGTATAACAACTACATGTAGCTGTTATCAAAGGTTTTCATCAATTAAAATAAAGTTATAGACTTGTAAAATCGTTACTCCGCGATACGCTAAGTTTAATTAGATTGATACTGTAATAAGATGATTTTTGTCCAAGGGATACCTGAAAATCCAAATTTTATAAAATTTAACGATCTGATGAATACATGTACTTAGGATATAGTAAAACTGAAAACGTTGTCAACTATTCTTGAGTGTAATAAAGAATTGAAAATTAAAATTGAATTGATAATATTATAACAACAGAGTTTTGTGTCTTTTACATGGACAATTCTTTGCATGTTATTACACTGTTCTCACTCTTCCTTGCATTTTAAAGACTTTTGGGACATTCTTTTTAGATCATTGCCCATCTTAATATATTATTAAAGATACATGTATTTCTTAAATTTAAAAAAATGTCAGTGCAGTGGCGTCGAAAGCAAATTGAAAGTGGGTGGGGAGGGGATGCTAGTAGACTTGTCAGAAATCTTGACATGTTAAAAAACATTTTTTTTTTTGGTTTATGGTTATGTCTAAGTTTGCAAAAAAAAAGTGAGGGCACCCTAAAATAGCTTTTAATAATATTTGGAAAGGTAAATGTTGTAAAACCTCCAGCGGGGTTCGAATTCATGACCTACAGACTTGTAGTGAGCCCTCTCACCCACTGCGCTACACTGTTACATAATACACTTCATTTTATTGTTTGTTTCTATAAACAATACGTCATAACATGGAATTGTTCCATATCACCTTAATCAACCTCATTCTTCTCGATTTATACTTATCAATAACGTGCGGATCCAGAAAGTAGATGGGTGAATATGGCGTGTAAACTGCCTATATGGGGATAGATGACATACTATAAAACAAGTTTAGCTTTTTTAAAAAAGCTTACCGTCTTTAGAACAAACCCTAAACAGCAATTAGTTATCAAAGACAGTTTAATTCTTTTTTTTTTATATAAATGTCACCTTCTTCTACATAGCATGGCGAGTGGATTTATTCGAACATTTTTGTGTCATGTGTCGTTTAAGCCTGCGTGTCTAAAATTGAGAACTGTGTACCCGAGCTTGTAAGTTGAGATCGACTGTAGGGTGAAAGAGATCTTAGGTAGGGTCGTAGACTCGTATTATATTGATAAAATCAAAGTTATCCCACTGCATTTATCTATCTAAGGTGCAAATAACTTTACCGATATTAGGCATACCGCATCAATTTTTTTTGTATTTGAATAAACAATGCTAAAAGAAAAACAAATAATTTCAATAGATATTGTAGAATGTTACTTTTGGATCTGAAACCCAAAGGCTGAATTTCATTCATAGCAATATGTATTGCTTTTTCGTTTTCTCACTTTTTAAGATTTTAAATCTACGAAATTTGTTAAGTCGTACGTGAAAAAGATCATCAGAAAATTATCTCCCTTGCGCCGAACAGTATTTCAACCAATGAAATAAATGTAAATTTTCACATCATGTATTTTCAACCAATCACAAAGGAAAGGAAGTGCACAACCCGACAACCCGGAGACTGTAAATTATTTCAACTTTTATACCGTCTTCCAAGGAAGACGGTAATTAAAATATGAACAAATCTCATAATTTCTTTCTAAATTATTGGAAACAATGTATATTTACCGTAACATCGATTTATAACCTTTAAATATGTTAAATATTTAGAATAGGTTGATTAAAACTGAAGTATGCGTGTCAAAACCTTCTAATAGTGTCATTTTTAGAACTTCAAAGCTTTTTCTATTATAGAGTGGGTCTGGGCTTTAAAATTTTAGCCGGGCTTTGCTGAAAGCAGAGTCCTGACTGTAGGCAGGCAAATCGCCAATGTTACTATAAATAGCACAACTTCAAAAGTAAACAAAAAACCAAACAGCGTCAAAGTAAAAGCTATACCAAATAGTTACACAAAGAGCCACGTTTTTTCAAAAGTGTTGGCATTTTCTTTTTTTTATTTTGGAGAGAATTGTCTATCTTTTTTAGTTTTCTCATTAATAACGTTTTTTAAAACAAGACTGTGCATATTGGACACATACAATGCACATGAATTTCTATGAACTACTTTGCTGTGCGTTGAAGAAATGGGGATTGAATATATAACGCTTGTTGCAAAATTCAAGGCAGCAACTGTTACTGTTGAACTTTTTTCTACTAGACAGACATATTTTTGTTTATAGCCGCTTACAAAGTTTAGTCGCTCTCTGACGCTTTGTCGACATTAAAAGCATGAGAGAGAGAGAGAGAGAGAGAGAGAGAGAGAGAGAGAGAGAGAGAGAGAGAGAGAGAGAGAGAGAGAGAGATTTTCAGTGTTTACTACACAATATGCACAAAGACACACCAAAAGAGCCCGGCTTTCAGTACTTCAGTACTTTGATTGTCATAGTCTATATAAGGTTGAAAGGAAATCAAACAGATTTCAATCAACAAAAACGTGGAGAGATGACCCACTTTACCTTAAAATGTCATTTTGTATCCCAACAATTGAACGTTTTAGAGAAATAATACAAGTCCGTAAATTCGTGGTTGAAGTTGCATTTAGCATTTAACAATGAAATGGTTCAGTGGTTAGAGCACCGGACATTAGATAACATTATAGAGCTCGGGTTTTTAGGTTGTGGGTTCGATAATACCACAAAAACTTTAGATTTTTTTTTTCTTATCGTTTGGTAAAATATTCAAAACTGAATATAAGTTTATATCGAAATTATGATAGGTAAATGTGTATTTAATGATTTGACGTCTCATCCAAACGTTTAAAAGTGTCTACAAATGAATATTTTCAAATTATTAATTATTATTTTAAAAAATCAGAATATCTACTGCAGGATGATAATTTTATATTTGTAACAGCATATTTAAAGCTCTAAAATTACTTATTTGCGACTGAATCCATCTTTCAAAAGATACATGTAGATCAAATGTCCTGTAAATAAAACCGTCGGGTTCGGAAGCCTAATTTAGCAGGTGTTTTTTTTTTTTTAACATGTCTGCGCCCATGAGCGTTGCTAACGCCGCTGCAAACGGCGATATAACGGTAAATATTTATTGAATAGTATAATTTGGAGTCATGTTACGGATGGTGTAGATAAAAGTTCACAATGTTTGAAGTTTTTACAATTTTAGACCAGTCTTATTTCAGAAAAAAGGGGAAATAATAATCTTTCGAATTTCCTCCAGTTCGCTCAGTATTTCTCTTTTCAATGGGTATTTATATTTTATCTTTATCACTCTCTTTGTTTTGCTGGTTGAAGTACTGATAAAGTTGGATTTTAAAAAAGATTTTTAGTAAATTCTTAAAGGTAAGGAGCGCAACAAAGAGGGCAGATGGTCTTTACATATGCGTTTGATTAATATCATATAAGCTGTAAGCATCATACCAAAAGTTCAGTTAACAGTTTAACACTTAATGATGGTGTGATACTTTTTGAAGAAGAATATCTATATTTTATTTTTAAAAATGACAGACTAAGATCTGGTTAATTTATTTGATATATTGCTGTCCCTTAATAAAAAATCATAGAACATACCCCAATATGTAGTGTAATTAACAGGATGGAAGAAATAATGACTACAGAATACTGTAAGATTCAAACATGCCCCTTGATAACTAATAATTAAAGTGCTTTACCAGCTGAGCTGTCTGGTAATTAAACCGACCTTCGCCCCTAAAGATAAACATTCCAGATTCTTTCCAATGGTAGGCCGAGTTCACCTGAATGTTGAAGTTAGCATGCATTGGGTTGGCAAGGGTTAGCATGGAACCAAATGTAACAGGATGGGACCAAATGTATGGGAGAGGGAATGACAAACAAGAAAGAGATTTTAAACTGGGCCCTGTGAATCTCAAGTCAGATTCTCTACCAACTGAGCGATATACTGGCATCAGTGATCAATTCGGTCTGATTAATATCACTGCACACGTAGTATACACAGTCTCATCCATCATGGCAGGGATTATTATAAATGTCCATGAAACTTTTCATTCTAAAATGTAATGAAGAAGATTCCTTAAAATGATTGTAATAATTACTTTTAAGGATTACAAAACATGATCAAGGGAATGATTCTGCTTGAAATACTGTATACATGGTTTTTTTGCCCCGTGTTATTTTCGCCCTTCTTCACTTGTAAACAGTTTTACCTCATCTTGAATTCGCCGTGATAAAATTGTGATTAAATAAAGAGATGAAATTTTAGACATTAGAATTCACCCAGTCTTAATTTCGTCCACTAGCTGACCATGCTGACAACGAAGGCAGAAGGGGCAAAAATAAATCGGGGGCATATATTTCCTAATATACAGTATATATTGTTTTCATTCTGACTGTTTAATATATGTACTTTATATCAAAGATGTGAGAATCAGCATGTTCATATTAAATGATTTTTCAGCTCTTGAAAGAGATTTTGAGGCAGGGTGCCAATGTGAATGAGAGATCAAAGGATGGAATGACTCCCCTTGCTTTGGCTGCCTTTTGGGGGTATGCTGATGTAGTTGAATGCTTGTTGCAGCATAGGTAAGTTTTAATTTTTAACCCCCCCCCCCCCCCCCCCCATTAACTCATTATCCTTAGACATAAATAACTGCTCTCCAAGAGGATGATTTTATGCATGTCTGATCATATTAGGTAAATGAAGATCAAACAAGGAATATATCTGGTAGTCACAGTGAATATTAATAGTAAAATTAATTAAATTATTTAAAACTTTGTTGATTGAGGGTATACAAATGGCACTTTGAATACAATTGTTACATTCAGACTAAATACTTACAGAACATTATGTATAAAAAAAAAAAAAAACAAAAAACAAAAAAAAAAACGCCTGTGAATAATATTAAGAGAATTTAATTTTATTCCCACAATTTCAATATTATATTAGATACATAACATCTGATTTATATATTCTTTGATTAAGATGTAAATAAACCTCTGCAACCCCAAGACAATTTATCAACATCATATTATTCACAATGTGTCAAGATAAATAAACATTGATGAACATATGTATATAATTCCAGAGACTGGAGGAGTTTTACCAAGACAGTTTAGATAACACAATATAGGATATATAGTATATATACATTTAGAAAATGGACCATTGATTGCAAACATTGAACTTGTGAATTGAGAAAATTTAAATGTTTTTATAATCTTAGATTTTAATTGACCCTCAGAAATGCTTTATAGCTTGTATATATCTTTAAAAGTTGATTAAAACAATTGCTGAGTATCTTTTTGGGAAAAATTGACCATGAAAATGGATTCACTTTGTGTTGGGCAATATTTTGTCTATTTGAGGGGGGACGATATAATCTATGTCACCCTATACCATGGTCTTAAATTTAATTCTATATGCGTGTGATAAATCTGAACTCACTCCATGTCTCAATTTTTAAATCCTTAAATTCTGTAATTATTTGATTTCTCATTTGTTATCATTAATTAAAGCAGAAGTTTTCTTTCAGAGCTGACATTAATGCTTGTAATAAAGGCACACAGTGGACTGCGCTGCACTGTGCAGCATTTCAGGGTCACGGAAAGGTCATCATGAAACTAATGGAACACAATCCAAGTGTTGAACTTAAGGATAATCAAGGAAGGTATATACCGTGTACCTGTACATCTGTTTATATTCTGCATGATTCTAAAACTTCATTAATTTATCAAATTAAATCAAGCACTGCAGTCCGGTTTATTTTACATAAGACGCATTCTGTATGTATAACACTCCATTTGATTACAATGTTTTAATCAATCCTTATATTAAGAATCATTTTAAATATATTAATATTGTTTGTCGTTTAATTTCAGAAAAATGTATCAATTAATGTTACTGGTTGATCAAAATTTTACTGTTTTATTAAATCCAATTGCATTATTCAATAAATGTAATAGTTATACTTACATGAGTAAATTTAAGCATTCAGTCACTCTTTTACAGAACAGCTGTTGATTTTGCTTCAGCATTAGATGCAATATGGCCATTCTTTGCAGGCAAGTTAATTTTAAAGGAGATAGTATTAAAAAAATGATAAGGGGATTAAATGTTTTGTGTTTATATTGAGCTTTACATCATATTCAAATGCTACAAAAACCAAGCATAAAAAATGGAAAGCAAAATTAAAACAATTGGTAATTTTATTTTAAAAGATAAATGCAATATTTTTAACCAATTTACAATTTTTTGAATCCTCTGCCTAGTCAATAATTAAACTTGAGTTAGTAACTGTAATAAATTGTGTTTTTATTTATTGATGTTCATTTATTTTAGCTGCTGGCTGCAAGAGGACTCCCAAATCAGAATTGATTAGACTAGATATTGTAAAAAGGGTAAGTCAAGTCCTGTCATATCAGTTTTTGAGAAAAACATAATCATACATGTATGTGTATCGCATGTATTTTAAGATGAAATGCCTGTGAGAAATCATAGTGAAGCTAATTAAGCTTAATTTGTTTTTGTAACAATTTTACATATATTTTATTTTAACAAATATATTTTGATCTTTCAGACTATCCTCCTTGAACATTTGTATATTTTTCTTGCTTATATATATACCTCATGTCCCGTACGTCACTCGACGATGTGAGTGAAATAAATTGAATGAATAGACTTGACTTACACATGGAATCAAATTTTAAATATGAAACTTGATTTCAGGTCACACATGTGGACCCCACTCTTCCGAAGTCAGAGATGGCCCACTTCTCTCGGCCAGGGTCAGCCTACGTCATTAAGGCCCAGCCTCTACATGGGAACAGTTCAGGGGACACCAATATGGCTATGGCCTCAATGACCGGGGATGTCCTAGCGGGTCTCCCAGAAGAACCCGACACCACAAGTTCAAGGACACCTCATGTTCATCTAGCAATGTTCAATAACTTCTGAGTGATACTACATCAACAGATGAATGACTATGAATGACTAAATTTTAAAGGTTGGGGGGGGGGGGGGGGTATTAGTGAAAAGTTGGTGTAAACCGTACAGTGTACACAGTCTGTAATATTAAAACTAGAAATGATGGTGACATAGGTCAGCAGATTATAATAACTAAGATACTGAATACAAATGTGTACCATATTTTCTGTTTTCCCCTCTGGATGTTTTTTTTTCTGAAACAGTATTTTTGTAAACAGAGTCTCCATATTTTTTCTCTTTTATTTGCATGTAAAATATCATATACATTTCTATTTGAATTGTATGCAAAAACAAAAAAGTGAAAAACTTAAACAATTTTTCCAATGAATTTATGGAATTTTGTTTATTTCGTTTTCAATGATAATTACCTGGTAGACAACTGCAAAGTGTTTCAAATATTTATTTCAGTTTATAGGATATTAATATTCATACATGCCTAATATTGTGAATTATGTTGTCGTATCTAGAGAAGCCTTGACAATACTTGGACATAAGATTATATTTGTTTGTTTATATAATTATTAAAAAATTATGATTTTTTAGTAAACTATCCATAAAATTATTGTAAAAGCTGCACCTGAGATTGTGAAATAAACTAGCTGTTATCGTAAGTTTTCGAAATATGGTTTGGTAGGTGGTGGTAGCTTAAATTTAATTGTGTTTTTTTTTTAAATCAAATCTCACATTACCTTGAATTGATTCGCAGAGGTTTTATCCCAAACAATTAGAGTTGATTTCAGGGTTCCAAACTAATCATATGTGGATGTATGGGACACACGCAGGCATACACAGGGCAACCTTTATGTATTATTATGTCTCCCCTTTCAAAGGGGAGACATATTGTTTTTGTCGACTTTCTTATTCTTCTTCTTCTTATTCTTCTTATTAGGGTTTTCCGTTTTTCAACGGAAAACCCTTCTGTTATTCTACTGTTTCTTATTATTATTTTTTTTTTTTTCCCGCAAATTTTGTGCACGAGATTTCTCGAATATTTTTTGTCTGATTGCTATGAAACTTTCAGGGTATGTAGATGATATTAATATCTCTAGACGTTTTTTTCAAATTTTTAAAATTCACTTCCGGTTATGAGTTATTGCCCTTTAATTGAAAATTGGGGGGTCTTTTGTCCAGAGTTGATCTCGGGAACTACAGATGATAGATGCATGAAATTTGGCGAAATTGTCGGTAACATTTTATAATTTTGCTGGCATGAAAATTTTGGTAATTTCTTAGTTAGTTTTTGAGCTATTTGTCGCCAAAGTTTAAGATTTTTTCGGGGCTGAAATTTTGTTGCTTTTTGTATTATAACCTTTAAACTAAAAATATTTTGTTAATACATATAGAACAAAAATTGTTTAGAATAACGAGAGCTTTCATTTAAAATTAAGAAAAAAGGGCTGGCCCCTATAATTAGGGGTCAGCAGCTCATACACGTATTTTTCTGATAGCAAAAATCGTTATCATTTTATGAAAAAAAATTAATTCAGTAATTGTTAATATATTAAATAATGTCATTTGGTATCAAATTAAACAAGTTCTGTGCTATATTTTTTTTCAAATTTCATAAAACAAATATGTGAGAATCGTACATGAACGAGTTAATATGTCTACATAGACACACAAGCGAACAAATGCCACATTAAGGCCCAGGCATTTACTGCATTACGTTGTGTTGCGTCTTAGATTAATTGTTGTGATTCAATTTCATTTTTTTTCATCTATATCATTTATGAATTCAATGAACACACATTATTTAAACGTTCTATGTGCAACTATTTGTCGGGGCGCCCCTGTTTGTAACCCCCGCGCGCGCGCCCAATGTAAATACTAACGAACGGCATTGTAGAAAAGAGGGAGCCGTAATGCAGAAGAGAAGTTGTGTATTCTTTCGGTGTACACATGCATTTTCAATTTGCTGTGAAACATATGAACATGCACAGGGAACAATACTACATATTTGTTTAAGGAGGATATTTTTCTCGTGTGAATCGTTTACGAGGAAATTCTGACAGCCACACTTCGTACTTCTGTCGACGATCAGCCGTTGATAAGCTACGAGTAATAAAGGAGAAAAGATGGACATTAAAGTGTGTGATTTATGTGGATGTTACTGAAGAAGGTGAGGCTTTTACTCCTTTTAAAGTTTCTTGTTAACTGGTTAAAATTTAGTATATAGTATAGATGTACATGTAAGTACGTGCACACTGTTAGATGTTTTTGTTATGGTGTGGGTGTTTGTTTACTAACGTGTAATTTTTACATGTTTCATGGATGTTTAGACTCGCTCGAGGTTCATGGGGGACTGGAAAGGGTAACTGAATTTATCTATTTAAAAAAATAACAGATTGTGAATTTTCAACTCAAAATTCAAAGCAGGGTCTAATTAGAAACATATCATATATTATTGTGCAGAAGACTCCAAATGTAGTCATGAATACCCTGTAGACATAACTTCAAGTAAATAAAATTGTATACTTCAGACTTCAGAGTTAAAACATGACTTTAATATCTTTATGATGCCGATCTTTGTATTATTAAAGAGGTTTAGCAGACCAACGGGTACCCGGTACATGTACTTGTACATGTAGGTTACAAGTTAGAACTATGCCTACCATTCTACCAGTTCACATAATTTTTCTTGTTTAGCAGTTATGATGTGTACTTAAATTGTCCTTGTTAATGTTTTAAATGTAATTTTTTATTCTCTTTTTTTAATCTGACTACTGGCAGTACTGGCGTGCGAGCAGTTCTCGCCAAGGACCATTTCTCGCTGGTGCACTGTTACATCATATTTTCGTATATAATTTTATGTGTTGATAAAATGACGTAACAATGCACTAGCTGGTGAGAAATGGTACTCGGCGAGAACTGATCGCACGCCAATATTGATTAATTACAGACAAAAACTGAAGGTTGCGAGTGTTATTTTTTATTGAACAACATTGTTTAAAACAATTCTTTATATATGTGACGATCAGACCGGTTTGAATACCAGTGCCAGATAGCTCAGTTGGTAGAGCACCTGACTAGAGATTCAGGGGGCCCAGGTTCAAATCCCGGTTTGGTCCTTCATTATTTCTCCCATCCTGTTACAATATTGGTGTTGTGACCAACCCCTGGAACTAACAGGTTAACTCGATCCTGCCAGGGATGATCTTCGAGGGTGAAGATCATTTAAGGGGGAGGAATGTGACGGTCAGACTGGTTTGAATACCGGTGCCAGATACATGTAGCTCAGTTGGTAGAGCACTTGACTAGAGATTCAGAGGGCCAGGTTCGAATCCCACTTTGTTCCGTCGTTATTTCTCCCATCTTTTACATATACATGTATATCAGATATATGACAGATGATTAAGGTCATCACATGTTTTGCAAGATGCAATAAGTGTTAAAAACCTTTACTTTACAACAGAATACATTTAAGTGAATATTTATGTTTCTTGTTATTATTTGGTGTGGTTTTCTTGACAGTGTCGCATAAACAATTTACCCGCTCCTAAAACACAAACTTTCTTTTTGTGGATTCAGCTTACCGCTGATTGGCTGCTGTTGCAGCAGACAAATAAGATATGCACGCACAAAACACAATGAACTTATCAGAGAATGAGTTGAGTTTATTTAAACTGTTGGAATTTGGGTATTTTTTTTAAAATGTATACTTGTGACAAAACATATATGTGGTACATACAGCTGTAGCTTTATGAAGAAAATTTTGGTTAGACCATATATACCTATCATGCAAGTAAATGATATTTACAAAAAACTTGCAATTTATGGCGCACGAAATACGCTAGTTTTATAAAGATTGACATACATGTAATGTACCACATTCTTTGAAAAATAATCTATTAAAAATTCTTCATTAAGTTTACTCATACATGTTTTATGCTTATTACACGTAGTATTGTTTTTAAAACATGTAATTTATAAGAAAATAAACAAAAACCCTCGCTAAATTTATTTGCAAAAAAAAAAAACACAGTTGAATTGATAAAAAATGGTATACCAGAAGCTAATACCAGTACATGTACTTTGACGCTGTTCGGTGGGTAATATTCGTTTGTTATTTACGAATTGAAATATTGACTGTTGCACTACAAGTACGGTAATAAACTCTCTCTCTCTCTCAAACTCTCTCTCTTTCTCAATTTGATAAGTGTTTATACCTATGAAAATTTTTTAATATTATATTATGACTTGATATGCAAATTTTTGATCTTGTACTGCCTAAATGTTATGTCATGTATTGGGATATGTCATACTTATTACACTGCATGGTCAGTGTATTTTTTACAGAAATACTGTGCATATGTTAATGTAAACACAGCTATTACTAGTACATGTATGTAAACACAGCTAATTATTTTTTTTATTTATTTCAGCTCAAAACAGACTCTTGTTACCACATGGCTTTTACCGGTACCTGTTGATTCTTGTGGGTCAGCTCCTGAGATTAACCTGTCACCTCTATCCACATGCATATTCCTTGTGTTCTACAGACTATTTACCGGTAATTCAAATTAAATCCGATAATGCATGAACAATAATGGAACTTGAAGAAAGCATCATGCCATGTTGTGGTTTGTGTTTGATAAGATATTATGAAAACAAAATTAAGGCTGTTTAAAGAAATTCATAATTGCTGTGAAAATTTGTTTTTCAATAAAAGTATACAATTATGTTTCCTTTATTTTTTATTTCATAAAGATATTTAGATGTGTTTACATAATTGGAAACCCCCCCCCCCCCTCTATTTAATTGTCTGCATTAAGATTACATGTAGGATATGTAAATGTACATTTGACTTTGAAATAACATCTGCTATGATAATTACTTTTGAAATGAACAAGAAACAACCTATTTCTACCTTTCTATGGTATATATGCATAAAAAAGTAGAAAAACATGTCAAATTTGAACATTTTTCATTGAAATCAACTCTGTCTCCAGCTACCTGGGTGTGTTTGAATTTAATTCTAATTTAAGGCAGATGTCTAACTTGTAGGTTGTAACTTACTGTTTTAGCATGGTTAGAAGAAGACTAGAAATCAGAATAGATTAGATATTCACTAAATATGATTGTTAGCTTACTTTTTTCATGAAAACAAGAAATCACAAGCAGGACAGCTGTCTATTTGTTAATTAAAATGGTACAAATCATACAATAAACAAATAAAGATCAAATTTTAGAATCATTGATGATTGTTTTCAAATATGTGTGAGAAATGACTCAATGAAATTGCCACAAGTTTCATAAAATTAGGTAAAACATTTCAAACCATGACTTTTTATGAAAATCAAAAGATTGGGGGGTGGGGGGTATACATGTAAGGGTATTTCTAAGTGATGTGAAGCTTTTATCATGATTATATCATGTAGGCATATGTTGTATTGAATAAGGTTTCTTTTTAAAGGTGGTTAAACAAAAGTTGACCTCTAAAAGGTCAGGTAAAGATGTTTTACTATGGAGAACCCTGTAAATCTGTGTTTACTAAAGGAAAATTGGAAATGGTGGATTCACTTAAATTGCCATATTTTTAGTAAATCTCAATGGAATTGGCAATATGTGGTATTCTTTTTCTCAGAATTGCATTAGCTTTCTTATTCTAAGACAAACCGTCTTTTCATAAAAATGTTAGTGTACTAAGTTAAAGGTACAATGAAGAGTTTCGGATAAAGTACCGTCAATATTTTTGTAAAATTGAGAGTGACTGTACTTGAAGGTTTATCATTGTTGCTCATGAAATGAATTTTAATGATTATCAATAGTTAGAGGGATGTCTCTTGTTGGAATTGGTAAGCAATATTTAGGCCCTTAATTTTTAACCGGGTTTTCCAACGGAAAAATCCGGTTATTAAAATGGTGAAAATGGCGGGCGGGCGGGCGGGCGGGCGGGCGGCTGCCAAAAGGGTACCCTCATTGTACGGATAACTCCTCCTACAGTTTTCAAGATAGGAAGTTGTTCTTTTGCAGATCAATTGTACATATATCAGAGGTGTGCATATTGCTAGGATTTTGATTTCTGATAATTTATGAAAAAAATACCAGCTTTTGAACTTAGTCATTTTTTGGCAAAATATTGCATATAGGGTACCCTCATTGTACGGATAACTCCTCCTACAGTTCTCAAGATAGGAAGTTGTTCTTTTGCAGATCAATTGTACATATATCAGAGGTGTGCATATTGCTAGGATTTTGATTTCTGATAATTTATGAAAAAAATACCAGCTTTTGAACTTAGTCATTTTTTGGCAAAATATTGCATATAGGGTACCCTCATTGTACGGATAACTCCTCCTACAGTTCTCAAGATAGGAAGTTGTTCTTTTGCAGATCAATTGTACATATATCAGAGGTGTGCATATTGCTAGGATTTTGATTTCTGATAATTTATGAAAAAAATACCAGCTTTTGAACTTAGTCATTTTTTGGCAAAATATTGCATATAGGGTACCCTCATTGTACGGATAACTCCTCCTACAGTTCTCAAGATAGGAAGTTGTTCTTTTGCAGATCAATTGTACATATATCAGAGGTGTGCATATTGCTAGGATTTTGATTTCTGATAATTTATGAAAAAAATACTAGCTTTTGAACTTAGTCATTTTTTGGCAAAATATTGCATATAGGGTACCCTCATTGTACGGATAACTCCTCCTACAGTTTTTAAGATAGGAAGTTGTTCTTTTGCAGATCAATTGTACATATATCAGAGGTGTGCATATTGCTAGGATTTTGATTTCTGATAATTTATGAAAAAAATACCAGCTTTTGAACTTAGTCATTTTTTGGCAAAATGTTGCATATAGGGTACTCCATTTCACTGGATACGTGTTGATAGGATTATGGATACAGTTCACATAAAAGAAAACCCGGTTTGCTGTCACATTGACAGCTTTTCTCTTGTAAGTACATGAGAAGCAGATATAAATTGTGAAACTTGCGGCTATGACAGATGTGTTGACTTTACAGTGAAATTGAAGGTTACAAACGGGAGGTTATATAACATGAAATGTAGGTGGATGGGATATTATATGCCTATTTAGTATTTACTGGGTATGAGGACAATAGCAAGTTTATTGTCCCCCAAGACAGCAACTATTTAATGAGGCAAAGCCAAGGGAAATAGTTGCTGTGGAGTGGGACAATAAACTTGCTATTGTCCGAATAGTCAGTTAATTGGTATTTCATTATACAGAAGAAAACTTTATTTGTCAGCGATGCAGAATTTCTTGATGATAAACAAATTAGAGTTAAATCAAACTTTGTATTTAATGCGGCGATCTTATTAGGTCAGAGGTGTTCCGAGTTTAAGGTGATATGGGACACTTCCATGTTGTGACGTATTGTTTATCGAAAAAAAATGGTCATCTAACTCCTTAACGCAGTGGGTTAGAGGGTTTACTAGGAACCTGTAAGTCATGAGTTCGAATCCCGCTGGGGTTTTTACAATATTTACCTTTTCAAATATTTTTAAAAGCTATTTTTTGGTTAAATATTGTAAAATTTGAAAATTCTAAACCGGTGAAAATTTTTCAATTATATAGTACTTTAATCCACATTAATATCGACAGATGTCCCATACCACCTTAAAAAGGAGGGAAATCAAATTCTGCTGATGAATGGTTTTGATGACTATTCACCATGGGCAGATAGCATGGATACTATTTTAAATTAGATAAAAAGGCATGTTTATGTGGGCGCCTTCTAGTGATCAATTTGTCCGTCTGTCCATCCGAGATTGCTTGACTGGAGCATAGCTTCTCTCCCCTTGGCCCAATCTGGCTCATACCTCATCCACAGGGTTCCTTTGGTTGAAGGATGCACAGTGACCTTGAACCATGTTTTTAGGTATAAGGTTAAGGTCATAGCAGAATTATATATATAAAATCCTTGTCTTGGGCATATCTTTTTCCCCTTTGGTCCAATCTGGCTAATACTCACAGAGTGTCTCTATGGTTAAACGATGTGCAGTGACCTTGCATGAAATTTCTAGGTAACGGGTGAAGATCATATCGGATCATGCAAAAATCCTTTTTTGAGAGCATATATAATTTCTACTAACCCCTATTTGGCTCAGACTTCACATAAGCAGAGCTTTTGAGTAAAGGGTGAAAGGGTGTGTAGTGACCTTGAACCTATTTTCAGTGAAAAGAAACTGTGAAGGTCATAGCAGAATTATATTTTTAAAAATCCTTGTCAGGAGTATATCTTCTCTCCCTTTGCTCCATTCAGCCTCATACTTCACCCACATGATGCCTTTGATCAAAATATATGCAATGACCTCGAATGATATTTGTAGATGAAGAGTCAAGGTCATATCAGATCACACAAAAATCCATATTTTAAGAGCATAGATATACTCTCCTTTTAGCCCCTCTTTGGCTTATTTTTTACCTTTACCGAGTTTATTGGTTAATGGCGTGCAGTGACCTTGAACCAAGTCTGTCAATGTGAAGGTCATAGCAGATCTTTTTAAAATTAGTTTTAGACAGTAGATTATTTTCCAAATATGCTTAATCTTTGTCAGTTTGAACAAAAATGCATGTTTGTTAGGGGGAATGAAATTGAATTAAAAGTTCTATGCCAGCTGGAAAAATTTCAAGTTCAAGGTCAAGGTCAAAGCAGAATTCTCTGAAATAACATAAGCGGGGCCCTTTGAAATGTTCACAATTTCAATGTTGTCTGGTTCATAGTAATTTTACATAGAAAATATTCACAGAGGTACAGTAAAGTAAACTTTACATCGATAAGTTTCTGACAATTAATGACGCAACGAGCACACAGTACGAAAGGTCAACCCTTTGAAAAGCAGTGAAGAGGAAAAGTTGCTCAGAATTATCTTTTAAACAAAATTGATTTTTTACGTAAATTTTAATTTTGAATTCTGGGTTAAGAAAAAAGATGTTAGTTCAAGGTTCAAGTTATCTTGTACCTAAAATAAAGTCAAATTTGTTAAGTCGTACTTAAACACATTGATTTTTTTGTTTAAAAGTCGTTCTTGAAATGGTTAAGGGTTTTTGGTTAAGTCGTACTTAAAATCATTCGGATTATGTTAAGTTGTACCAAGAATCATTCGATTTTTTTTATCTTTTTGTACTTGGGTTTCTTTGTTACTAGATTAAGAACGCTGCATCTTAGACGTACTTCTAGCGTTGCTTTCGACATTAGCGGAAAACCCACTCGTTGCTTTGCAACGAGCTTTGCTCTAGTTCTTCTTATTCTTCTTATTCTTCTTCATCCAAATTTGTCCAAGCCGTAACTTAAATACCCTTTGACATTAAGACTTCAAACCTAGAACATAGGTAGATGGTATTGCGAAGGAGTGCACGCCACCAAAATGTTTGACCTTGACCTATTTTCTTTTTCAAGGTCAAGCATTTTATAAAAAATAGAGTTTGGACTATAACACAAGATTCCTTAAACATACAAACTTTTAACTTGTATCATAGATAGATGGTATATAGTCCAGTTGAACCTTACCAAAATTTTTGACCTTGACCTTAAAATTTTATTTCAAGGTCAAATCAGAAAAAGCTTCATTGTTCACCTCCTAAATATTCTTTGACAGAAGGACTTCAAACTTTACACAAAGAAGAATTATAATACACTGAGGTGTACTATTGATAAATATTTGACCTTGACCTTGTTTTACTCAAGGTCAGCTTGAGAAAAAATAATTAAATTTTGTCTGGGTGGTACCTTAAATACCTTTTGACATTAAGACTTCAAACTTGGAACATATGTAGATGGTATTAAGAAAAAGTGCAGGCTATCAACATTTTTGACCTTGACCTATTATCTTCTTCAAGGTCAAGCGTTTTATAAAAAATATAGTCCGGACCATAACACAAGACTCCTTAATCATACAATCTTTTAACTTGTATCATACATAGATGGTATATAGTCCAGTTCAACCTTACCAAAATTTTTGACCTTGACCTAAAAATTATATTTCAAGGTCAAATCAGAAAAAACTTCATTGTTCACCTCCTAAATATTCTTTGACAGAAGGACTTCAAACTTTACACAAAGAACAATTAGAATACAATGGGGTGTACAATTGATAAATATTTGACCTTGACCTTGTTTTACTCAAGGTTAACTTGAGAAAAAATAATTAAATTTTGTCTTGGTGATAACTTAGATACCTTTTGACATTAAGACTTCAAACTTGGAACGTAGGTAGATGGTATTAAGAAAAAGTGCACGCCATCAAAATTTTTGACCTTGACTTATTATCTTCTTCAAGGTCAAGCGTTTTATAAAAAATATAGTCCGGACCATAACACAAGACTCCTTAATCATACAATCTTTTAACTTGTATCATACATAGATGGTATATAGTCCAGTTCAACCTTACCAAAATTTTTGACCTTGACCTAAAAATTATATTTCAAGGTCAAATTAGAAAAAACTTCATTGTTTACCTCCTAAATATTCTTTGACAGAAGGACTTCAAACTTTACACAAAGATTAATTATAATACACTGAGGTGTACTATTGATTAATATTTGACCTTGACCTTGTTTTACTCAAGGTCAAATTAAAAAAAAAATAATTAAATTTTGTCTGGGTGGTAACTTGGATAGCTTTTGACATTAAGGCTTCAAACTTGGAACATAGGTAGATGGTATTGAGAAGGAGTGCACGCCTCCATAATTTTTGACCTTGACCAATCTTGTGTCTCAAGTTAATTCATTTTCTAGACTGTATCATATATGGATGATATCTAACATATAGCTGACTTCATTCTTTTTCACTTATTAAATTTGCCCCATATTACAATCCTTTGGGAGAAGGGGAGACATGTGTTTTTTTGTATAAAAAAACAATACCCACTAGTTTTTTTTAAAATGATCATTTTGGGGTATCACTTTCGAAATTCTCATATTTATCTCTTCTGCCTTGAAGACTACCCTTGATACTTGCATACTGTATGTCATCATTACAGGAACAATATATCTGTGCTCAGTCTTATTTATAAATGTTTAATGAGCTGTCAATTAGAATGTTTCCCTAATGATGACTATAATGACCCTATTTTTTATGGATGAAATGTGAAGCACAACCATGTGAAGGTCTGTGGGGGGGGGGGGGTAGCAGTCTAAACCCCCTGGAAAAATTTGATTATGAGCTTTCCTCCCTTGAAGGACAGACCATGTTGATTATGTTGTGTATTTTTTTGTATTTTTCACAGAAATGGTATTTGTATATATGTGTTACTTAGTTATTGAATGTGTTCAATCAAAAATCATTGAGAAGACTGGATGATTATAAGAATTGGTCAATCAAACATCTTCAAACTTACTCTATTTCTCTAAACACTATTAATTTTGTAAAATCCACGTGCATTCTGTTATATTATTGGTCATATAAATCAAAATCGTTTCTGTTTTGAAGAACAAAAAAGCCATTTTATGAAATGGCATTGACCCCTTTATATGCTCATTGTAATAGAACCATTTAACCATTGTAATATTTGTGTGTGGAGGAACGATGTTGACCAGATCATAGTAGCTAGATGATATTGCACGTGTCTTGTTGTGGTGTGTATGTACATGTCATGCGTTTAGTTTCATTTTAATATTACGCTACAGTGTTTTATTTGTTTTAAATTTATGACTGTATTTATGACGACACAAGATGATTTGCTATACACATGTAATTCATGAAATGCTTTTTTGAATCTTTAATTAAATAAATTGCATTATGACTAACGTTTTTCAATCTGTTTTTTTTAAACATACAAAAATTAATTCTTTCTAAGTATGACGGGTTAGGAACACAAAGTTGCAATAAATTCGCACTATCATATTATATAGCAGAACATAAGTTTGAACTTTCATGTTTTGAAAATTTGAATTCATTTAATTTTAATTTCCAAAATACATCTACGTAATTTACCGTATTTTTTTAATACATTGCACACATCCTTTTAAACTGTAAACAGTACACATACATGTTGGGTTTTTTTTTCAATTATGCTAGAATTATTTTGAACACAATCACAGAGTAAATTAAACTTGTCACCGTTACTGCTTCAGAATCCTCAGCCTTGTTTTAAAAGTAATTCAATTAATGCTAGAGGAATTGGAAAGCATGCGAATATTCAGAATGCACTGAATTGAACTTCTAATTTCTTCAAGTCAATATGCGTTACATGTACTTACATAATAATTTAACAAGGACAAAAATTATTTTCTGCGTGCGTCTCATTCGTTTCTTGGAGAGCATCGCAGGAAATGACAATGTACAGTTCAGATCAATTTCAAACATCAGGTGTATCCATCAAGTCGTCAAACGAGAACTGTCCTGCTTTTGTAGAAAAAATGCGTAAATTAATATATTATAATAAGCTGTACAAGTTCAACATCATGAACTGGTCAAGGAGACAGCTATAATTTCAAATATATATAGCATTACTTGAAATGATCGACTTATGTAGACTATTTGAAAATCGAATATATGTTGTATTGGTTGTGGTTTGCATGGAGACTGTGAGTTTCAGAGGGTATTTCATGCGGAGTAACAAGACATACTAGTATGTTTATTTTATATCGGGCGTGGTTTTAATTTGAAAATTAACAATATTTCTAAACTTTCGCTATATGTATATTCAATTTCTGTAAAAAAAAAATGTTCTAGTATTTTCTCTCTATAAGGTTTATCTGTTTTGGAAACATGAACGAAATATGTTCTTTTTTTCAATTCATATATAATTGTCATTTTAAAAAATAAAACATTATTGACATAGCTGGACACGATTTATTCAAATAAAATTTTAGCTCTACATGCAGGGCCTTATTTGCAAAACAGGTTTTTCATTTCCTCATAAAAATGCAAAAATAAGGAAAGAAAGAAAAAGAAAAAAATCGCATAATAAAGAAAAGCTAATACCAGTTTTTCTTTTTTTATAGTACGACGAAATCTGCTTGTTTTCGAAAGTACATGTATGCTATTTATCTACTTTAATAAGTGTACTAACTGCGTCTAAAATCTCAATTTGTCCTGGAGACAATGCATCAATATTGTTCCGATTTATTATTAACCAATAAATAATTCTCCATGTTGAAATAGCTTTCTAATCATAATCTTGTGTAATTTTTCCGGAAATATCATGTTTGATCGGTTCAAGGAAATGACAACTTTTAGAGTTATTTCGCTTTGATGGAATGTGAAACAAGATAACCTACATGTGGTGATATTATGTCCACATATAGCGTTATCAAAGGAACCCATAAGCTGACCCGAGGTTTGTGTGTGTTCATAACGAGACCGTTTTCATCCATGAGTAACCGGAGGCCGAAAGTTTACGTTACTCGCCGGGTTCCGCCGGATGGACTAGAGATTCTGCGGCCGCATTGTGAGATAACTCAGTGGGACAGCGAGAAGCCTGTTCCCAGGGCTGAACTCATTCGACAGATAGCTGGCAAGGATGCACTGTTCTGTCTGTTGACAGATAAGATCGACGGTGAAGTTCTAAATGCAGCAGGTATGTATTTCTACAAGTAGATAGTTCCCATTATATCTAAACATAAAATAAACTGCCCCTGATGCTGATACTAGGCCTATCACACGTTAGTACACCAAGTCTTAAACCATGCGCGGATCCAGAAAATTTTCCGGTTGGGGGGGGGGGGGGGGGGGGGAGTAGCCGAGGGATAATTTTGGGTAAATTTACTTGACCTATCTGCATTTGAAACGTTTGAAATTTCCGAGGAGGGGGGTCTAGATCCTCTAGATCCACGTATGTAAGCAGTATGGTTAAAATTAAAATGGTTATGCAAACAGTTTTGAACAATTTCTTGAAAAGTGATAACCATTGCTGAAAACCAGTTAATTATTCATATTGATGTAGTTCGGGTTGGTGAAATAGTCATTGACAGGCGAGGTATCTCTGACGTGATGCCTGACAGATATGTAACGCCTTAGATTAATTCACCGCATTTCTGCAGAGTGAGAGGTACACATGTAGTACATGTATAATTATAACTGTTACAGTATTTTTGCTCTCTAGTCGTCGCTTTCCAAAGTTTTATTCATATAAAACTTTTACTGGATTTTCGTGATTTAAAAAGAAGAAATTGAGGGTATAAAGCGAGCCACTAAGGAACCAATATAGAATGTTAGGTCCCTTAATTCTATTTCAGTATTGTAAATCGGTTTTGTTTAGACTGTGTCAAAAACCCAGTGGATACGTCGGTATAAATTGTCGAAAACGTTAACGTGTAGCAGTGTCTGTTAATGTTTCTTACTCATATGATTAGGTCCTCAGCTGAAATGTATTGGAACGATGTCTGTTGGATACGATCACATCGATATGACAGAGTGTCGGGAGCGAAACATCCCGGTAGGATTTACCCCGGACGTTCTTACTAATGCCACCGCCGAGCTGACCGTGGGTCTGCTGCTGGCCACATCTAGGAGACTCATTGAGGGTGAGGAACTCCACCACAGATCTGCGCCTATGATACAGCGCACTTATATTAAACAATGAACTTTTTTAATCACGCCTCTTACCATTCTTCTATCTTATATTAAAATTATAATTTTGATGGAACTATCTTATTCTCTTTTGAGAAGTGGACAGGCATAGCCTACATCCACTTCTCTTCGCAAGCCCTCATATTTTGATTCTGGAAAACGTGTAAATGTCAGAACCAAAGACGGTTTACACTTCGACCCATGTTTCGACTCCAGTTTCCCTGAATTTTCGTAACAGACCCATTATTTCTACATTTTAAACATAAATGCATCCATATATTACAAACAAAACACCACTAACCCGCTGTCAAATCATTTTCTCAACTTCTACATTCCGGTTTTAAATTATGAGATCATTCGCTATAGGTGGTTTAAAAAGTAGAAAATTTAGAGTCGGAAAAAACGGAAAATAGTGCTCCGATTGTAGACTTTAGATTAAAGGTATTTTTCTAAAATTCACAAAGCTATATAGAACGGTTTTACAATTTAAGACAAATTAACACAAATGCATACAATAAAATAAGTAACTTTGTCACATAAAACTCTTTATTTTAATCTTTCTTGTATGCTATATTAATCAATGTTCATTTTATTGTTAAAAACAGATGTAGACAAATTTTGTCACCATAAGAGATGGTTAAAAAGGGAAGACATACCACTTTGTAATTATTTGGCTCAGTATTTGTTTATACATTGTAAGATTAAGTTGATTCAGTTACGTTTTCGACATTATTGTCTTAAATAGGTTTCCAATTTTATCCGAAACATAAACATTCAATCTGCGCTGACCTAGATAAACAATGTGATACACACAATTTAAACCCGGGATGTAGAAGTTGCGAAAATGATTTGACAGCGGGTTAGTGTTGATTTTTTGTGATATATGGATGCAATAATGTTTAAAATGTAGAAATAGTAGGTCTGTTACGAAAATTCAGGGAAAGTGGAGTGGAAACATGAGTCGAAACGTAAACCGTCTTTGGTTCCAACATTTACACGTTTTTCAGAATCAAAATATGAGGGCTTGCGAAGAGAAGTGGATGTAGGCTATGCCTGTCCACTTCTCAAAAGAGAATAGAACTATCTATGTTGGCAAAAAATGCATATTATCAGTTTACATTGTCAAGGATTTCTTTTGACAAACCCGTGCACAGGGGCCAAACCTGTGGATCTGTGGTAAGATCAATACATCCATTCATCTTTTAAACATGTGTTTTTTTCTGATTTCAGCCTCCCAATCTGTTCGTGACGGGGGTTGGGGTACCTGGGACCCATGCTGGATGCTGGGTCACGGGTTGGACGGGTCAACTGTAGGTATCGTGGGTCTAGGACGGATCGGCATGGCGGTAGCCAGGAGACTGGCGCCCTTCGGTGTTAAAAGATTTCTTTACAGCGGACATAGTCCCAAGAACGAAGCCCATGAAATCGGAGCAGAGTTCGTGGATTTTGACGCTTTGCTGAGTAATTCCGATTTCGTCTTGGGTTGCTGCGCTTTAACGAAAGAAAACCAAGGACTGTTCGATAAAGACGCGTTTTCAAAAATGAAATCCAATGCCATTTTTGTGAACACTAGTCGAGGGGGACTCGTGAATCAGACAGATCTGTACCAAGCTTTGGTCAACCACCAAATAGCGGCGGCGGGTTTGGACGTGACGTCACCGGAACCGCTGCCGACGGACAGTCCCTTGTTAACCCTTAAAAACTGCGTGATCCTGCCCCACATTGGGAGCGCCACTGAGATGGCACGAGGCGCGATGTCCGCTTTAACAGGAAGAAATATCTTGTCTTTTTTGAGGGGAGAAGAAATGCCTTGTCGAATTTAATAACTGATATTAGTCGAAGCAGGACATCAAAAACTCATAAACATAAAACATAAAATCATGAACATATCCTTGGGAATTAAACTCTGGATCGATTTGTTGTCTAATGGATAAAAAGAAGACTGGATACTCAACAAATTACCCATCAGATATGCTTTAAAATATTATTTATGATATTTTTTGCCATAAATATTTATGATGATCAGTAAAAGAAAACTTCCAAATATTTAAAATTTAGAATTTGAACATCTTTCTACTGCGTTATACAAAGTTTTTTTCATCTAAAGTAAGGAGAATAATTATATTAATGTTATTTTTGTTATTCCGTTAAATTCTACTTGTTTCTGTAACATATTTCTTTCGATATGTTCACAACTGGATACACACAATAAGTCAATAACTTTTAATGGCGATATTTATTATTTTGTCGGACAAGTGTCCGCTCTTCACTAGCTGGTGTTTTATAAATGCTGCCTAACCTGTTTATATTTTATTTACCTTTTTATTCACATACTTGTTGTGAACAGGACACGGAAAAATACCCGATAATCAACAAATGAATATTAAACGTGATAAAAATATTAAAATTTATCTAATACTGTGGTTTCATTAATATTCAAGGGCATCAAATTTCGTGGATAAAGTGAAAATCACAGTTTCAAGGATACGTAAATTCGTGGCCAAGGACCCTATCAATACAAAATGTTAATAAAAATTGCACTTCAATGAACATTTAATTTCGTGGATCAACTAAACAACGAAATCCACGAAAATTAGTATTCAACGAATATTGATAAAACCACAGTAGTAACCAAAATATACGACAGCGAGGGAAAGAAACTTGATCGCCAGTACTTGAGTTATATTCATGAAGTCGGAAGGAAATTATTGTTGAATGATTTCAAATTGGAACACTCTTTCAAATAAAAGAGAACATAAAACTTAAACGTTTTCACTCGATAATTTTCTTCTATCTATGTAGGAGGAGCCACGTAGCACTCTGCGCATGGCGTGATCTGTACTGTTATACTAACTGACAGGCGAAGCACGTGGAATCCTGAAATAAAACTTAAATGACCGACTATAGAATCCTAGAGCGAAATAATATAATTCAGTGATAAAACTTTAATTTAGGTTTTATAATTAACACACAAGCTCTCTCTCTCTCTCTCTCTCTCTCTCTCTCTCTCTCTCTCTCTCTCTCTCTCTCTCTCTCTCTCTTCTGTAAAGTCCAGTATGTACGCAATACTTAAAAAAATCATAAAAATAATTTTAAAAAGTATTACCACGAAATGTGTGAACATTAATATTTTACAATATGTTTAAGAAATCGGGGATCAGCGATGCAAGTTTATCGAAAACCAAAGAAATGATTAAGGTCTATAAAAAAATCTAGCAAAATATTGACCAGGCTGAAGCTAGCACCCACTAACAGTTTTACTTTATTATCGGCATATTTTAATTAACATCAAGAAGATTTATGCATGAATAATTTCTCTGAGCATGGACAACTTCGGAGGCAGTAAAGCTTGCCTGGATAAAATTATCAATGCGTTTGTGTCTAATGAATTCAATTGAATATTGCTATAATAACATGCATCGAAAATCATAAAAATCCTCTTATGATTACAAAAATGGTGATTTTATTCTCATAAAAAAAATACCTTCAATCAAAAACCAAAACATTAGAAATTCAAAGATGAATTTGGAATTATTTTGTGTCAGCCATGTTTTGGCGTGAACCTTCGGGAAAAATTACAAGAGACTTTTTAGCTCACCCGAACTTTGTCATATTTTAGCATTCTAACGCTTGTCATGAATACCTCCTGAGGCCCTCTACCTAATCCTAGTGTTTCCATATATTTCTCAATGTAATATTTATTATAATATTATAGTTAATATTGTAAAATCTTCTATATATGACTTTGAACTTGTATGTCGGACAGGATTTATATAAGCAATGCCTGCTATCCCATCCGTATGTGATGATGTGATAATTTAAGTGCATAATTGAATATTTCTTTAAAAAAAAGAATTATTACTTGGATGTACTATCAGCATGTGTGACCATTTCTTTTTTGTTACCAATATGAAAAGTAGAATATTTTTAAACCATCTAAAAATGTTCTTCGCTTGATTAATAAACATTTCAGATGTAATGACTAACATGAATATGAAATTAAAATAGAATTTTAGTTTGCAATCAGCAACCTTACAGATCATCAAGTCAATGTTATTTTTTCTTCTAGTAAATTTGTTAATTTATCTAAGAGCAAAAGAGGATGAGTTACATGTAATTCAAAACTTCTACAAAGTTTACTTTGCATGTTTTTTGTAAATTCCCTTCATCAGATATGATAGGCCGATCTTGGTCCGCCGGACCTTAAAGCTCGCCTCACTTATGTTAAGAACTGCAATAATAAACCATAGGATGATAAACTAAAATCGCAATCCGAGTTATTCTTATTCAAAAGCACTCCCCAGTCATAGTAACGTGTATGTAAAAAACGTAATACCTATATATTTTTTTTTAAATAATAAATGATGTATGTCATGTAATGAATCATAAACACGTATTTTAAAAGGTTTAATATCCCTCTGCTGTTAATTTACCATATCTTAAAAAAAAAAATTCATATTGATATTCATGAAAGTCAATAACAATAGATTCAAATGAAACAAAGTTGAAGTAATGAAGTGCTGTTAGGTTTTTAAAAAATCGATAAATTAAATGTGTCTAATCATGATATGAAGAAAACTAGACATAGTGAATAGAAAAAGCAAACTTTTACCATCGCAGCATAAAATTAAAAATATTAACTGTATATGAAAATAATATATAGTTATATACATTACCAATATATATTCAAAACATGATGAAGTGCTGCTTTTAAGTTCAGAATAGAACCTTGTTGTATAGGTTTGTGACAAAAATTGCTTCAATCAGCAAGAGTTGTCTTTCTTTATGATAGACTATTGATGGTTTTACATACATGTTTTACATACAGTACATGATAAATTGCCACCATTTCTAATTAATCAGAAAGATTTTCTGTTTTTAAATTTGGATAAGATAATAGTACATGCAAATGGATCCATATGTTTTAGAAATGCTAAAATTTAAACCAGTCGTGAGAGCATTTTATTATAACACAAATAGGGGATTAAATAAATGATCTTAAAGTAATTATTGGTATTATCTCAATATAGGGATATATTGTCTTGAATAAAATGTTATATTGTTATTTTTTAAATTTTGTTGTCCCATATCTGCTCTCTCAGATAAGTAAACCCTTATCAATTATAAGCATTTGAAATGTTAAAATTTTTCAAACGATAATAACGAAGTCTAGAGTTTGCAATTGTCTTAGTCACGTTTTTCTCAATTATAAAAAGGCATTCACCTTTGTGAACGAGCTTTAAAAGAGAGAGAGAGAGAGAGAGAGAGAGAGAGAGAGAGAGAGAGAGAGAGAGAGAGCAAGCAAAATTTCATCAAACATTCTCTGGTTTAAAAGATCAAACACGTGTTCATGTTATGAACTAGTACATAAAATTGAGTCATGTTTTTAAAAAAAAATTCATCCATTGGGGGAGGGGACGAGGTATACATGTAGATACTGCTTCATTCAAATTCTAATAAATATGATTCGCTTCTTGCATTTTTTTTAAAAAACTTTTACTTTTTTCCCCATGCCAAAAGTTTGGGTTCAGTTCGTTTCGTCCATTTTTTTTTTATAGTTGAATATTAAATAAATGTCGCAGTCCAACATAAATTGGGTCCCAGCTCTGCCTCCCTTATTGCTACATGCCTAAATAATTGTGAGTTAACAAAAACAAAGTGAGATTATTTTCTACAGAAGCTATCTCTCTTACCAGAGGGATATTCAACATTAAGGGAACATGGTCAAGATTTTGGTCAAACTTCATTTTCTGTTTTTACTATTTATAATGCTTTATGATGCTTTAGGAATGCATTGCTAATGATAAATTGAAATTTGAGAGTCAGTTACAAAGTTATAAGCATGATACAGGGCTCACAATTCTTTGTCATGTAAACAAGTCTCGTGCCCTGTTTTTGTTTACATAGGTTCAATATACCGGTAAAAATCTTTTTCAAACTGATTTGTCGATCTTGTTATTCATTTTAAGCATAAATAAACAGTCCTTAACGATTAACATATTCATGTTAGGTCTAAAACTGAAATTTTCACTTCAACATTTAATATGTAAACAAAAGCTTTGTTTACATAGCAAAGAATTGTAAGCTCTGTAGCGAACTGCGTTCTAGATAGAACGCAGTTCACTATTCAATTGCATATAACGCAATCGGGCCCCAAATATGAATTCTAAATTTTGAATTGCGAACTGCGTTCTAGATATAACGCAGTTCACTATTCAATTGCGAACTGCGAACTGCCTTATAAAAACCGATTGCCTCTCAAATTTTGGTTGCCTAGCTATAAGAAATGCCTTACTAAAGCACTGTAAACTCTAAAATCGGGGGAAAATTTTTTGACTAAAATCGTGACCATGCCACTTTAAGAATTCGATTGTACTGAATTCGAATTTATAGCATCGTTTTCCCTAAACACAAAAGTACACCATATTGTAAAAGAGCATTGTAAAAAAAAAACCTGCAAAAAGATAATTTATGGTAACGACATTATTTTTTAAATATATTTCAAACCATAGTCCCAGAAGATTTTTTTATGAATCTTACATAGTTATACGGAGCACAATTGCGTTCCATCCTCTTTAATTCTTAATGGCATGCATATTGTACACACTGTTGTCCGTGCAGAATACGTCTTGGTAAGCCGAATCTTATGCCAAACGAAGCGTGACTAGGTCCGGAAGCTGCTTTATAAATTCGATGAGTGGTGGCAGACCTCAGACCAAGTCTCTTCATCAGCCATGAACGTATGCCTGCTTCTCGCTCTCTGTTGCGCCTCCGTGGCCACCGTGTCTGCTAACGATATCCAGGACCAGATTGACAAGTTTGCCGAGGATCTGTTCCACGTCAAAGAGGAAATAGCCAAACTTAAAGAACGGGTAGATTCCGCACGCCTTGCAGAACACGAAATTCCCGGTAGGTATTAAATCAAATTATTTTTTTAAAATACTGCATTTTCTTCGTATTTTTTTTACTAGATATTAATATAATATACATGTATTTTAAAGTTTCAATCATATGTTTTTTCTCCACAACACTCTAGGAAAGCATGCAAATCATTACAGGAAAATGTAAGGGGGAAAATTATATTATAAATATAAATACACGAAATGCTATATTTATTGAAATGCATGATAGAATAGATTGAATAGAAAAAATAATTCCAATGTAACCTTTAAAACTTTGATTTTTTATTACATGTGCAACAACAATATCAAAACGGGTTCTGTCTCGAATGATTGCATGCATGGAATAGAGAATTTTAAAACTCAACTCCAGGAAAAACTAAATAAACAAAATTTATTTTTCATTTACTAAATTCATGCATCTTATTAATTTTTTTTCCAGAGGACCATGACCGCACGAAACGCCATGTTCTGTACTTCTCCGCCCAACCGACAGCCATTGGATCCCCGGGACTCACAGGTAAGCCAACTCACCGAGTTCTCACAGAGATGAAATTTAGAATTTAAAAAAATGATCAGTTTAATATTTTTAGTAAATCTCCCGTCTTTATGGAATTAATCTGTTATCTGATGTACATTGTTGATTTTGGAAGGTTTTGCCCCCTCCCCCTTCTACCCCTACCCCACCCCCCCCCCCCCTCCCTATTCCTCATCCGCGAGCAGGATGTTAACAATACTTTTTTTCGGAAATTTTAAATACCCACTACTTTCACGTGATACATGCAAGTCACCATATTTTTGATAAATATTATTAACATATTAATTTATTATATTATTTAATTTTCACAACACATATTTTAATCGATGTCCTAGATCCGCCATTGTAAAAGTTTTTCTTAAAAGGAGAAAATTTGTCTCTGGTTTAGAATGAATCCAGATAAAACCATTATTGATTTTAATTTCCCCTTATCTTTTCATACTTGAAAATAGACTTTGTTGTCTGGGTCATGGTCATTTGCAGTCTACCAAAAACAACTTTTTAAGCAACCCGTGCAACATTATTCTAAACCTTATTTTTTTTGTAAGAGAAATCATACGTTTCGGTTTCATCGTTACATGTGTACATCCCTTTGTTTAAGGTCCCCAGGGACAACCCGGACTTCCAGGAGAGGCAGGTCCCGAGGGGCCCCGAGGTAATCCGGGTCTTAAGGGAGCTATCGGTGAGCAGGGAGCTCAGGGTATGGTTGGCGACCCTGGTGCCCCCGGGCCACAGGGACGAGTTGGTGAGCAGGGTACAGTTGGTTACCAGGGAGCCCCAGGCCCCATGGGCCCAGTCGGACCTCAGGGGAAGAAGGGACTCACAGGAGAACCCGGTCAAACCGGCTTTCAAGGTAAAGTCTGCTTTTATGCAATTACATAGAAATGGAAAGGCAAAACTAATTCGGGTTTTAGCGGGGTTTTTTTCTTTTGTCCTAGGTAATTTCTAATCAAATTAACTACATATGTACATAAATGCCATGGTTAGGAATGTTCATGCAATAGCATGTATTAATTTCAATACCTGCATTTTTAATAGGTTTTCCCGGATATTCCGGTGAAGCGGGAGAACCTGGACTAGCTGGACCAGCCGGTCTCATGAAACCAAACGGAATGCAAGGAATACAAGGTAGCGGTGGGGCCCCGGGACAGGACGGCGCTGTAGGTGAACCAGGACCCGTCGGAGAGCCCGGTCCAGAAGGAGCAAGGGGACCAGTCGGACCTCGCGGAGAGTTCGGACCTGCGGGAAAACAGGGATATCCTGGATACAAAGGACGACGAGGAGACAGAGGATACACTGGATATCCAGGACCACGTGGTCCAGCAACTACCTATTACTACGCCCCTGCTATGGCCAGATACGTTCCAGTTCAGTCTGCACCATCCCGATCTAAGGGAGTGTCATACGCCCCAGTTCAGTCTGCACCATCCCGATCTAAGGGAGTTTCATACGCCCCAGTTGTTGCTGCGCCATCTACAATTTTTGCAGTGCATCATCCAAAAAGTGGTGCGATGCGTGCACCTGCACCAGTTGTTGCAGTGCACCACCAAAAAAGTGGTGCGATGCGTGCACCTGCACCAATTGTTGCAGTGCACCACCAAAAAAGTGGTGAGATGCGTGCACCTGCACCAATTGTTGCAGTGCACCACCCAAAAAGTGGTGAGATGCGTGCACCTGCACCAGTTGTTGCAGTGCACCACCCAAAAAGTGGTGCAATGCGTGCAAATGCTGAGTCATGGGGCGCACCTGCTCAAGTTGTAGCTTACTATCATAATAAAGAACAATAAAATATTTGGAGAAGTACTTTTTAAGTAATCAATTGTTTGGTGTTATTTTTTTTATGGATTCAGAAACTGATTTGACGTTAAATTTGGATCTTTATCAAAGCAAACCACTGTTTAACCAGTATGGCTTGCTAAATTCCTGTTCCTTTATTACACTTTATGTCGGTTTTGTTTAGATTGTGTCAAAACTCATGCAGTGCTTCCATCGGTATAAATTGCCGAAACTTAAATGTGTAAGAGTGCCTTATAAATCGTTCATTGAAATGTTGATGTTTGTTTTATATCTATATATTTACATTTTCAACTGTCTTTTTCTGTGATAACATTACGAATCAATTTTGAACCCTTAAACCCAATAATTTCATAAAACATGAGTGACACAAAATGGGCGTATCTTATAGCATAACCGAAAAACCGTATTGGCTGCGCCACGTAGTAATACATAGCATGTGCTACATTTAAAAATAGTGGTTTTAAAATAATGTTGTTTTAAAGTGCTTTATTGATTTGACCACGCCCCTGATCGAAATTATCACCTCATAATACTCAAAGAATGATTCATTATATAATAGAAATGTATTGGAACGATGTCTGTTGGATAAGATCATTTTGATATGACAGTGTCAGGAGAAAACATCCCGGTAGAGTTTACCCCGGACGTTCTTACTAATGCAACCGCCGATCGAGCTGACAGTGGGTCTGCCGCTGGCCACAACTGGTTAATATAAGTTGCATCAAAGGTGCAAATTTGTGTTGGAGCTGCTCACCCTCCATAAGTCTCCTAATATATACAACTGCGTCCAAGATCGTAGCTGCTACGTAGTTGAACGGAAAGCTAGCCTAGCCGTTACGTAGATATTCGTAGCCTAAATATTTTATGTTTAGCATCAAATTCAAGATGGCCACCTTAGTTACCACTTTGTAACAAACATAAAATCCATTTACTTATTGATATTTTGTTCATCCTTTAAGTTATAATGAAATTTAACATGTATATTTCCGCTTGAAATTCACAAATTATGTCGATGAAATTAGTCTTTAGTTGAATATTTCCAACTTCAAATCTGAGACCTAGCGGCTAACCTAGCGGTCCGTTCAACAGACCTAGTTATCTACGACCTAGCAGCTAGACAAGCTGCTACGATCTTGAACGCAGCCCAGGGCATGTATCTTAATATTCTTTTGGTGGAACTAGTTCTTGCTTTTAAAGTAGCTCGCGGGTTTACTGCTTGTGAGAAAACCCACTCTGAAAATTTGTCCTCGTGATCTATAGGTTTCAGAAGTTTATTTCTAAACTTTATTTGAGATTCGTCTGCGTGGTAATAATTTTATCGTGTTTTGCTTAATACAGAAATGCACTTAATATGTTTCCATATATTTTTATGGAACGACGTCGCTGCTTCAAAGCATAAAACTATATATACATCATGGCAAATCTTCATATTGATAATTTCGGTCATAAAATATTTATAATGATCAGTATAAAAAGAAAAATCCAAATAGATGTAAATAAGGTTAAAAGATTGGTTATTTTTCTACAACTTTATACCACAGACACATGCCGTTATAATTTGTTTTTCATAATAAGATCAATACCTACTAGTATATTGGGTATTTATTTTTATTATGAGAACAAATTATAACGTCAGGTGCCCGTGCTTTATACATAGCTTTTCATCTTAACTAAAGGAGAGTACTATTCATGTTGTCTAAAACTAGTCACGACCACCCAGTCCTCTCACATAGAAATAGAAAGAAACGCAATACGAAAGGCACAGCTGAGTATTTATATGACTGTGAAATATCTGTATATTTATTATACTTTCATTTTCTATAAACATTTATTTGTATGACACTTTATTAATTCAAAGTACAAATACGTGTTTATTATACCTCTGTGAATATTTTCTATGTAAAATTACAACTAATAAACACGATACCCTATCTAACCGTGAAATAGTTTCCGTGATATCTGCCCATGCACCCCTGCGAATGTGTTCGGAATGTTTTCTTTATCGTTGCAAAGTATGTAAATTGTAATAAATCCAGAGGTTCTCGAATGAAATATCACGAGATTTGTTCAGTTCCTGTGAAATTTCGAACGGGAGTATAAGTGTTCGGATAATATTCTCAAAATACGTGAGTACTGGTCGTTTTTCATATCACATCCTAATTTGATTTACGTTAAAACATGAAAATCTATTGAGATATATGTCTTATTTCATCATCTAGTGGTTATTTAAACTTAACGATGATATTCAGAACAGAGTCCGATAACTCTAATTGGTTATCATTAAGAAATTCTGCATAGCCGTCAAAAAAAGTGTTCTTTGGTATAATAGAATACATATTCACTGACTATTCGGCTTCTCGTAAAATAGTTTCTGTCTTTGAGGACAATAAACTTGTTATCGGCCTCGTAGCTAGTAAATAGGTATATAATATCAATCTAGAGACTATAGAGAGTCGTTCAATTCAGAAACAATAATAGGCTTTCCTTTAAAAGCAATATTTTATGGTATCATGTACAGAAAGTTTCAGTTTTATATTATCGAATGTAAAGCATCAGAATCTGCAGGTCCTCGAGATTGAGGCTCGTGGAATTTCTAGCATTGTGCATATTAAAAATCATTGGAATCTTTAAAATACTTGGCAAAAAATGCTACTGTATTTCGTGACTAATTTTTGTTTTCACCGTTTTTTTCATATTTACACATTTTCAAATCCATCGCACATAGTTGGTGAGTTATAAAGATATTTAGCTGAAGGTTGAAAAAGTTTGCCTTCTGGGTCCTAAATGTTTACCTTTTGTTAAGAAAAACATCGTTGCTTTGTTCCAGTGGATCACAATGTCCCCTCACAATTTATCCCTTGAATTGTAAGCACCCTATCTGTTTTTACAGTAAATTTGTAAACAGCAATACATAAGTGTCTTTTGAAATGTTACCTTTGTTTCACCAGGTCTAAATTTTAGAATGTTAAAGACTAAAGACGGTTTATCAAAACAGGAAACTTAAGATTTTGTTTAATCTTAAGTTAACAAACAATTCACAAAAAGACACTTAAGGATGATTAATAAATAAGACACACAGAGAAAATAATAGCAAAAGAATGAGACATGGAAATGTTAGGAGTGGTGTGGAATTCCTTGAATCGATGATAAATAATTTGAATCCGCCATCTTTTGGCGGCCATACTGTCGTCGTGGTTGGTTTGGTTTTGATTGGCTGCGTCACTAGTCCGCTGTCTGGTGTTGTATTTTGAGCTAGAAGTTCCGAAACTTTCTTTACTACTGAGAGTAATGGATATTTCCCTTGGTGACAGTGGCTGCCCAAAAAATCGTCCAAATCAAGGGACCAAAACATGACCCCACTAAAGTTGTTGTTTATTGCGTATTGAACCTAGAAAAACAAAATGAACAGGTGTAAAAAAAAAAAAATGAATGATTTATAATGAAAAAAATATGTATTCAAAATTGTTCAGATTCCGAGCATGATAATATGAATTTTCATTTGATTTTCATGGAAATCATATCTGGGTCATTTATCACTTGGACCATGTTCGACAAATTGATCGTTTAAATATCCACTTCCAATAAAATAAAAAAAAAACTCGCCCCACATTGTAAAATTACGCATAATATCAATTAGTTCGACTACCCGGGCTATGCGAGCCATTCTTTTACTGCATAAATCACTTGCTACTACATTTCAATAAACGAGAGTCTCTTGAGTGAAGCTTTGTGATTTCGTTGTCATATTTTCTACGATTGTATACCACCACCCACCTTCATTAGGATGGTGTCTGGGTCCTCATAGCCGACCCACTGCGAGCCGTAGTACGTGTACTTCTGTTTCTGTTCCTCGTCATAAACTGTTTCTTCCTTCCTCATCTTGCATATCTAACATCCAAAGTAAAAAATACATATATATGCAAACCACAACTAAGTGACATTTGACTGAATACATGAAACCGTATAGAAAATACTATTAACATTTCAAACGATTTTTTCCGAATCTATGGAGTACTAGTATTTATTTACTTTTCATTTAAAAAATCGCATTGTTTTCCGTGGTTGAATGAAAATTAACAGGAAAACAGGATATTATAACATTTATTAAGAAAAATGATCCGTTTCATCACCCCCCCCCCCCCCCAAAAAAAAATCCCCTTTTTCTAGCCCAAGTGACCAATTGCTCTATGTTTTTGTCGATTGCGACCTGTCGTATATTTTTTAGTACATTTAAACTGAGTAATAACAGCTAAATCGATTTAGTGTGCAGGATCTGTAGGGAAGGGGACATTATTGATATCAATATCCAGTGGCCATTCGTTTTGGATTTGAAAAAATCCGGAAATATTGTCCCGGGACACGAAATAACGACAATCAACCATTAAATCAGTAAAGGTGTAATGTCCCTTTCCTATCTTTTTTTTTTTTTAATTTTACCATATATTTTAAAGAATTCTTTCTTTTGATTTTCATCAAAGTTAATTTAGATAGAATCAAATAAAACAAAGTTGAATGAAGTGATGAAGTGCTGCTAGATATTTCAAAAATTGATGAGAAGAAAGGCATAGATAATAGAAAAAGTAAAATTTTACCATCGCCGCAAAAAATTAAAAATATTTAATGTATATGAAAACTGTCAATTAGATAAATGTCGCTTCCAACACATATCGAGTCCCAGCAACGCCTTCTTGTTGCTACATGCTTTAATAATTGTGAATAAACAGGAAAAAAAGTGAGAATATTTTCTACAGAGGTTATCTCTCTTATCACAGGGACATTCCACCTTCAAGATAAATTTTGATAAAATGGTACCATCAAGTTTAATCAAGTTCAGAATGATTGAGTTAGTTTTAACCTCTGGGTAAGCTAATCGTCCTGCAAATTTCAGTAGTGGTCCCTTCTCGCCCCCACCGGACACGGCGTCTCCTATGCCGTGATTACTGTTGTTGGCCAGGGTGAAGCTGCTTCCCGCGCCATGGATGCCCATAACCAGCTTTTCGGGGGGTGCCCCTAGTTCCAGGTATTTGTTCATTGTCCAATTCTGAATTCGAAGATATCAAAGTGATCAGTTTCAAATTATGATTAAGGAACTAATTCAGTAAGGTTTAAGAAACATTGAAACCAATTTGGGAGCCTTGAGCTAGGGCATACAAGTACAAGTTTGTATCATAAAAGAGTTTTTTTTTTAATTCAAACATTCATGTAGAAGCTTATATCTTAAAATATTTTAAGACTACAGCGTGTACCTATCACATATCCACTGCATCAAAGACAGAAATATATAAACACAGTTACATATACAATGTACATGTACCGTAGAATAAACATGCACATGTACAGACAAGTGTATACACCGACAAACAGACATATACAGACACAAACAGACCCACACACACTGTCATATGTTTTCTTCGATCAACTCTTTCTCCATGAAAGTTTGAATATTTTTAGTTTAGAGGAGGAAGGGGTGAAAGAGGGTAAAAAGGTAACAAAAAGTCATGTATATGTAACCGTAGTAATAAACTTACGATATCATTTACATATACATGTGCTAGTAATTACTTTGCTCGCATTTTCCTTGCAGCATTTCAAAATTGATATCTTAATGAAAGAAGAAAATAGCTGTCGTTAAATAATAATGATTTAATCAAGAATATTAAGCAACAAAGAGCGAATATCTAGGATATACGTATCATTGATAAATACATACAAAACGAAGAACAAAGGAAACGTTACTTTGAATATTAAGATTATTAAAAGTTGTCTAGCTTCCCTACTAAGCATCTATATGAAATGTCATTTTCTAAATTTAACATTCTTGCCAGATTTTTTTCCTTTACTTGTTAAACTTTGACAGGTCTGGTTTTCTGACCATTGGTGTTTAAAATGTTTTATATATTTCACTCTAATATGATTTTCACCTATTCCAGTTACATATAGTTTTTCTTTTAACTATTTATAGGATTTTTTTTCAAAATGTCAATTTCTTAATTTCTCAATATTTTTTCTTCAAATTTTTGTCTTAAAACTTTTATTAAAATACATTATAGATACAATGGTGTATATTTTACTTCGAATTTTAGTATCATGCAACCCTCATGAATGTGTTTAATTATTATGATAAAGTTTTTTTTTTTTAATTTTCAGAAATTCGCTGCATCATATAAACATATATAACAATTTTCAAACGGCATCCATTTATCGTTAAAAAAATTGAATAAAAATTATCAACCTGCGATAACGTTTGGTCGAAACTTTTATCAGACGATCTTGAGTACAGTGGTGCCATAAACCCGGTCTTGTGGCTCCAAGGTCCAGAGTAGTCGTACGCCATGACGTTAATGAAATCCACATACCTGTTAAAAAAAATTGAAATATTGTACAGAAAGTAGCAAACAAATCTGCAAGAAATCAACATGCATCTGTAACAGCCCCAGTGAAGTCTTAAAATATGCATCTATTATTTGTTAATCTAGAGATTATAATGCACATTGGTTCCACCTAGACATTATTTTTTTTCTTCGCCTTTTGGTACATGAAACTATCTTTAAATACACATGCATCCCAAATGCTAACTTGGATCCCTTTCGATATTAAGAAGTGTGTGTGGGGGGGGGGGGTTGTTAAATTCAAGATTTCTCCTTTTAAAATTTCTTCTATGTCTTAAGTTTTAATCAATGAAACATGTATACATGTGCTTGTAAACGAGGGGGGGGGGGGTGTTGGGGGGGGGGGGGGGTTAGGGAGGGTGTCAGGATAACATTGTTTAGTATTTTAACTATAGTGCGTCTTCCGAGTAAGATTCATTTTTTATTCTCTTTTATCTGCTGCTCTACAACAATATTTTGGATAGAAATTACCTGTTTTCATCAATACTTGTTGAGCACATATTTTAAAGAATTTGTTGTTGAGCAGGATAAGGAATCAAATGTTCATATTTTATTGTATGATTTTATTTCAACTCTTTCTGACTCCCTAGGTTTGTTTGTTGTTTTGTTTGTATTTCTTTTTTCGGTTTTGTGTGTGTGTGTGTGTGGTTTTTTTTTTTTTAATAAACATGTATCTAATGGTTGACACAAAATGTCTAGTGTGAAGTGTTTTTGTACCAACAAAGCAAACAGGCACGTATAAGATCGGGGGGGGGGGGGGGGGGGGGGGGGAGTATTAAAAATTGAATTGCGGATCAGGATTTTCATGATTTGCTTTTTTCGCTTATCAAGAATTATTTTGGATGAGGCTGCTCTCTCCCCCATTAAAAAACGCGATGTTTTGCGACTGCAAATTACTGGTATGTTAAATTTTACGAACTTGACGATTTCCGTGATGTTGTACGAGGTTTCTATGTTGCTAATCCCTGGTGCTCCGGCTATTGATATAGATTTCTCTTCGTTTCCTGTTTGCTTGGCTTCGGCGGCAAACACTGCTCTCAATTCCTGCAACGTAAAGTTATTGATGACGTCAGACATTTCATAAAAATCAGGTTACGTTACTTTTACTGTTGGTTTGTGGTTTATGAATATCTGAATTTAAGAACTCCAAAAATAACACATACTTACAAAAATTAAATCACCGAATATAAGTTTTGATGGTGACAAATTTTGTTTCTGTTAAATAATTATTCAAAAATGCAAATCCTATATTAATTTTTCTTATTTCGTAGAATATAATGACTAGAATTAATAATCAACAGAATTTTTCTTAGTATCTGTTTCAATAAATTTCTGATATGACATCATGTAGTTGTATCTGGCTACATTCACGGACCTTAAGAAATATGACAAATTCGTTCTTGTAAATGGCTCCTGGATACTCCCAATCAATATCAATCCCGTCAAAATTACGATCACGTATATAGATGTATATATTTTGGGCAAAAGTTTTAATATTTTTATCAGAGCCCATGATTAGTTGAAACTCTCCTGAATGTTCCCCTCCTATTGATAAAATAGTTTTTAACTTTGGATTTTTCTTTTTTAGGGCCGTGAAATCGAACATTAATCCGGATCCGGGAACTTTCCCGTCATCTTCCGAGGAATACACCCGTTCAATTCGGAGTTCCGTTGGGTTTATGTTGGCAAATGCGTAGATTAGATGTGTGCACAGAAAGGGGTCCAAATGTTCCTTCAAGTGGAACCGGAAATCCACAACTGCTCTGCTTTCTGACCAATTTGTATAGTAACACACACGCTTGAAACCACTTGCTTCTGTGAAAAGAATACAACGATAATGAATGATTCAATCTTCTTTTTATGATATTTTTTCTTCTTCTAAAGTTACTATCCTTCTCATCAGTAAGTTGGAATTCTACAATTATTCCTTAAACGTTTCTTTGCGAACTACGTAAGTTTGCCCTCTACCACCTCTCCGTGGTTTAGGGCCGTCCTTATTTTAGTATGGATATGGTGGGTTTTTTTTTTAGTAAAATGCTAGTTACATTGTATTTTGAAGAAGAAAAATCGATTTGTCTCCAAAACATCAAAATATTTTCTTAATAGCATATAATCTTTACTTAATATCATTATAATTGTACAGAAAAGGGAACATTAGATACAAAATATTAATTAAAAGCTTACCACTTTGGAAGGTAACTACAATCCATAATATAAATTGAACAACAGTCCTCTTCAAAATATCCGCCATTTTGCTCTGTAAGTTAGAAAATGGACGTTCGAGTTGTTGATCGATCTTTAAAAAATCAAACCATACAATCAGTGAATGTAGACAAAAGATAAGAAAGGAAATATAGCAAGGCAAAGTTTATTTGGTATAAAATGATGACGAATATTGTCAGAGAGAGTATACGTCTGTCGTTGGCGTGAAATTGATTACATTCATGGCGAGTGAGAAAACAGGGAAATAATATTGCTGTAAAATCTTAAACAAGTTACGCTCCTCAATCATAATAACCACTTTATACAAGTAGGCATATCGACTTAATTCTTTTTTTGTACATGTATATATACACAGTAAATAGATAAACGTATTTGGTAAAATCAAATGTTACAATAGTTCAATAACTAAGGATATGTTTTTGTTTATGTTTGAATATGTACAATGTAGTTATTTATGAACAAAAAGCGAAGAATATTATTTTTTTAAAATCACTCACACAATTGGTGATCTTTATCTCTTGAGTTAAAATATCAGACAGAAAGTTATGTAGATATGCTCCTAATGTACATATACCGGGTACCCCCAAACAAAGGTAAACTATAATTTACACTGTATTGATAACCTAAGGTAATACTTAGTTAATTAAACTGTAAGTAATCGGAATTACCTTAACTTGATAATGTTCTTTGCAATTTGTTTGACGATCCTTCCAGTTATGTTTCATTCATATCACACAGTAAGAACATTTGACTACTGGACACTCATGTTTTCTGCGATATCGTCACAATGTTTACATTGTCAAGTTGTCACGCCCCAAAAATGATAAGACTGGAGACTTACCTGTACATTTTTCTTCTAAAAATCCTACGTAATTCTGCGCATTCTTTTAACGGAAAAGAAAATTAATCATCTTGAATCATTCTTTTTTTTTTAAATTTCAGATAAGAATTAAGAGTTTTCTTATGGTATACAAGTTGATTATTTCACAAGCACAATGTGAATGCCTAAATTGATCTGGTTAAAACGACTATACGTGATCATGTAATTTTGAGATTAACAATATTTCCTTAAAAAGAACCCATTGCATATATTTGCTACATGTACATAGATGTGTGTCAATTTTTTGTGAACCCACCACTTTTTTTTTTTAATCGAATCTGTATTCACTGGTGTTATTGACGTTTTTGATGGGCGTTCCTTTCTTCAGCCTTGGAGATGTGAGCACGCGATGCCTTTAAGGAAAACACGGGACAGAAATACCGCGGTATCTCTGATTCTACTGGTCTCGTGGTGCATTGTGTGAGACTAGGGTTGGCCATTCCCTTAGTTTGTAGATCTGTCTCACTTCCGGTCCCATGCTTGAAATTTTAGATCGTAGAATTTCAGAATGCACATAAATATATAGTTAACCAAAAAAAAAAAAATAGCATGTAAATTTAAACCCATCATGAATCTATAAAACAGAAAATAGTTTAGAGGCAAAATCAGTGAAAATTCCATTGGGTAATTTGATAAGTATTGTTGATATCTATTCAGAAGAAATGTCAAACAAAGTCTTTTTTTTAAATGTCATTAACCTGTGTCTATCAAAACAAAACTGAAGCACTGACTAGTATTTATAAACTTGGCCTGTTATCCAACCTCAAATATCATCATAATTAATGCTATAGTATATAGGGTCTCTAAGTCTCGTCACGTGACTTGTGACAATTCGGGTAAAAGATAACTTCCGGGTTCATGGTAAAGAATGGCGCATTCCGTTTTGTTCATGTGCGGATATTGATTTATTGTCTGCATTGTTTTCAATAAGAGGGACCGCTGTACCTCTCCCTGTATCAGTAACTTCCGTCCATAATACATATCTAAATGACACATGCACTCATACTTACAGGTTAGAAATGAGTAAAGACAATTGTCCATTTGTGACAAAGGTCAGCATCTTTGTAAAGGATATCATTATGCTCTATCCGTAGTTGATTGGATTCGAAAAAAGTTTTTTTTCTTTAGTTTTATCCCAATTAAAAAAAACCCACATGCGCTGCTACATTACTGCAGATTTTATCTTGAATTCTTCATTAGCTTCTGTCAGACCTCGGGAAAGCACGTTGTTTTTCCCCTGGTAGGCCTGAGAACTTGAGACTGTACTATAGTATCCTGTGTACAAATTCTTGCGGGAGTGATATCAATCTCCAGTAGACCGTAGAGTCTTGATTTCACGCAAACGATTTGAATGATATATCGATATATTACTATATTTATCGATTACGAAATGCCGGTTGTAACTGTGATTGGTGATTGTCAAGTTTATGCTTACATGCATACACATATTTTTTCGGTGGTTTTATCTTACACAAATCTGTATGTAGCAGGTAAATAAGCTAAAATTCTTTGTCATAAAAAGGGGATGGACAAAGTCCCATGCTTCATGTCATGTAATGATTCAAATTTTCAAAATGTTTCATCGTCTTATTTTTATTAGACTGAGACAGTTCCCATTCCCGAAGTTTGCCAAGAATAACTTGTAAAATTTAGTCTTCAAGCATGTCAAGAATACTTCTCCTAGAAAATGTTTGTTAAATCGGATCCAAAAAATTTGTCAGGGGAGGGGGTCTCAAAGATAATTTTGATTTTCAGAGGAAGAGGGAGGTTCGGTGCCTATTTTCGGCAAGTAAACTTTGAAAATAAAATTTGTTTGAATTTTCTAGAGACGGGGAGATTCCCTCTCTAGATCCGTAGACTTCTATGCTTCGTAGCCCATTGCATCCATATTAAAATATGGTTTTTGTCAACCTACATGTAATACAGATATTACACTTAAAACCCTTCCCAAAATAAAGCTTTGCAATTATATTTGAAGGTCTAGAACAGATTAAACTCCTCTTGGAAACATATTTTATGTTTAACTTTAAAAAACAAAGCATTGTAATGTGTTTGTTTCCATATTGTAGTCTTTACCTCCATCAAGTAATATTCTCACTATTTCTTACGGAAATTGATTGTTAAAGTTCATAGCTCTGTAGAAACTGACAGAACAGACATGTACAAGCCCCGTTTATCGATTGGTCAAAACCTTCAACAACCTGAAAACAAATCACAGACTGCACGAAATAATCATGATGGTGTCAGACTCCAGTTCCCATAGAAGTTACCACAGATGACGATTTGGCTGTTTCTCTATATATTAACAATTCGTCAATTTTTTTTCTTACTTTTTACAATCAATTTATTTATTTGTTAAAGAAAGATGTATGTATAAACTATAAAATGCTTTCGTTGGTGATGCATGCGGGTTATGAAGGGAGCGATTATTGCAGGAAAAATTTACACTAACGCTGGTTATGTATTTTTTCTGCAATATCTCCACCTTAATATCCCGCATGAATCATAAAAAAAATCATTTTATTGTTTAATTTAAGACAGTAAAGTATATCATATCCTTTTCCCCTGGAAACGATACGACAATCGTGAAGGCACTGGTTCTCTGTCCATTTCAGTATACATGTACATGTATATTAGTCTAAAACTTGCCGTTGATGTCACGATATCGATATATATTCAAATAGATATTCAGAATGAGGCATTATTTTCTTTGCAAGAAATTAAATAATGAGAATTTCATTTCTTTATAACGCGATCGAATTTAGCATAGTAATTTATTTACAGCATAAATGACTTTGACGAGTCAACAAAAACAATCGCTTTTACTGTCATCCATAAATGATAATTGACGCAAATTACATTGTATGTATAGCAATAAACATGTACGCTTTAATTAGGTCAAAACTGGCCTCCATTTTGTTAACGTTGCATCTTGTGAAAAAGAAACGTTTACAATTTAAGTTAATCTACCTTATTCAAAAAGCTCTGCAAATGAGCCATGACCAAAACCTCTTTATACTTAGAGATAAGGTTTCTCTTGTTTCTTCCGTAATCTCAGAATTCAAGGAAGAACCATTGCTTGCATTATTCCGCCTCGTTTATTTTAATCTATCTGCTTGCTTCAGTGAAATTCTCGGGACCTTTGTTTGCAATCTACATTTACTTATCTAAAGTTTCCTGGAATTGAATCTGAAATAAAGGAAGGGGAAATTAATGGAAGGAGAAATCCAGACATTGTGCAATTGAATTATCACTTGGACATACAATTAGAATGTGTAACCATTTCATTTATTGTAACAAGTATGAACAGTAAATATTTTCAAATCAACTTAAAATGTTTTTAGCTTGATTTATAAACATTTTAGGTGTACATGTACATTTTATGAAATAGAATCTATTTTGCAACCAGCAAGCTTAGCGATATTTTTCTTCTTGTAAATCTTTGAAATTGTCTAAGAGCAAAGTTGTAATTCAAGTCTTTTACAAAGAGAAGCTTGCAAGTTTCTTTTGAATTCCCTTCATTAGAAATGGTAAACCGGTCTTTGGCAAACGGGCCTTAAAGCTCGCCTCACTAATGTTAAGACCTGCGATGGTACTCAGGCACGTAGCATCGTTTTTGAAAGTGGGGGGGCCAGACCCATCCAAAAAATCTTGACAAGCAAAAAAAAAATTAAAATTGAAGTTTCCAAAAATCTTCAAAATCCTAATCCGTGGGGGGGGGGGGGGGAGGGGGGGGGGGGGTATACTCAACTATACTTCCAAAAAAAAATTCTTCCCTACCAAAAAATGTTTCCCTCAAAATCATGAAATTCCTAATCCGTGGGGGGGGGGGGGGGTTACTTTCAATTTAACTACTCATTTCCTAATTTTCATATCAAATTTTTTACTAACTTCCAAAAAAGTGGGGGGGGGGCCAACTCCATTATAATTCATTTTTTTATATGTAAATTTTAAAAAATTTGTTGCTGCGAGAAAAAGTGGGGGGGCCAGGCCCCCCTGCCCCCCCCCCCCCCTGATGCTACGTGCCTGGTACTAGTATTTAGATTTACGTTTATCATATCATGATAAAAATCGCAATCCGAGTTATTCCTCTTTACACAAAAGCACAACACAGTCATATTAAATAAAATACCTACATTTTTTGTAATAAATGTTATTGAATGACCTAAACCAGAAAACCATGTAATGAATTATAATTATATTTCATAAGAGTTCGAATGCACTGAATTCGAATTCATAGCATCGTTTTCCCTAAATAAAAATGCACATAGTACAAAAAATAATAAATTTAAAGTAACGAAAACATTTTGGATGTATTTCAGATCAAAGTTTTTGGAGATTTTTTATGAATATATGTTTATGTGCATGACTTTACAGTGTATAAATCGCGTTCTCTCCCCTTTGACTGTTCATGAATGTCATGCACATTCTACATATCGTTGTCCTAGCAAGAAAACATCCTGTTGAGCTAAATCAGTCTTAAGCCAAACGAAGCATGACTTGGCGCGGGAGCTGCCTTATAAATTCGTTGAGTGGCGGCAGACTTCAGACCAAGTCTCTTCATCAGCCATGAACGTATATCTTCTTCTTGCTCTCTGTGGCGCCTTCGTGGCCACCGTGTCTGCTAGCGATCTCCAGGACCAGATCGACAAGTTTGCCGAGGATCTGTTCCGCGTCAAAGAGGAAATAGCCAAACTCAAAGAACGGATCGATGCCGCACGCCTCGCAGAACACGAAATTCCCGGTAGGTTTGGAATCAAGCAATTTTTGAAATATGTTACTGCATTTTTATATTTTTTTCACAATTTTCTTTAAAAGTTATGCTAAAAAATGAATTGTATGTTTCCCTCCACATCTCTCTGGCAAAAGCTATGCATCTACTAGTAAAGAAATTGTAAGCGTGTTCCAGGATAATAATAATTGAAATAGATTTATGATTTGCTATATTAATTGAAAAGCAGAATGGATTTAGTATTAAGATTTTATTGGAGAAATGTTACGTATCGAACTGTACAATTTTAACTTTTTATAAATTGCACAAAAAATATTTCATATTTTTTTTGCATTTAGATTCATTAACCAAGTATATTACCATACGTTTTTAAACATTGACAAAATGAGTCGTGCCTTTAAGCTTTTGAACTTTTTTGTCTACGATGAATTTCCGGCACGCAGAGATATATCTATTCTCAGCAAAAGCAGTTCTCATGTCCAAACGAAGTCTGCCTCGAATGATTGCATGCATGTAAATGAGATTTTTTTTTTTCAATCAATTTTGGAAAAACTAAACAAACCACATTTTTTCAGTCACTCAATTCGTAAAATTATTTTTTTTTTACAGAGGATCATGACCGCACCAAACGCCATGTAATGTACTATGCTGCCCCACCAACAGCGATGGGACCCGCGGGACGCAGAGGTAAGTCAACTCACCGAGCTAGGGGCCTATATTCTGTTACATTATACGTGTAGGAAATGCAAATAATTCAATAAATCCAACAATTTTATCAGAAGAATTTGAAATTCAAAATTTAATCATGTAAGCGGTTTGATATTATGCCCTGTTTTTGCCAATTTGAATATTTTATTATATTTGAAGTACATTGTTGATTTGCAAGATTTCGCACCCATCCCATCTTAACCAAAATCTCTTCTCTTATCTCCGATCAGGCTGTGGTAAAAATATGTGAAATCATTTTTATATTTTATGGAACAATTTTTCTTATTTATGATTTTAAACCGTCAATATTTTTTTATTTTTTTTTTTTTGTTTGGGTTTTTTTTTTGGGGGGGGGGGATGGGGGGGGGAGGGGGGTTACATAATTTCTCGTATTGTTGAAACTATTTCAGAAGTGTTATCAATTTAAATTTTGACGTTATTTTTCTATCAATGGCCCGGGCTTTTGATTTAAAAAAAAACATTTTTATTGATTTCTGAGATGCTCCATTTTTATAAAGTTTTGCTTTAAAGGGGGAATTTGTTTCAGAAATAAATAAATCCGGATAAAATAATTCTTCATTTGGACTTCCCTATATCCCTTTCCGTACTTGTAGATAGACCTATGATCATTTGCAGTCTCCAAATTTTTTTTTAAAAACCTCTTTAATCAGCCCGTGCATCATGAAACCGTATTTTCATTGTAAGAGAAATCATACGTTTCGGTTTCATCTTTACATGTGTACATCCCTTTGTTTAAGGACCCCAGGGACACCCCGGACTTCCAGGAGATGCAGGTCCCGAGGGGCCCCGAGGTAATCCGGGTCTTAAGGGAGCTATCGGTGAGCAGGGAGCTCAGGGTATGGTTGGCGACCCTGGTGCCCCCGGGCCACACGGTCCAATTGGTGAGCAGGGTCCAGTAGGTGACCAGGGAGCCCCAGGCCCCATGGGCCCAGTCGGACCTCAGGGACAGAAGGGACTCACAGGAGAACCCGGTCAAACCGGCGCTCAAGGTAAAGTCTGCTTTTATACAATTACATAGAAAGGAAAAGGCATAACTAATTCCTGTTTTGTTGGATATTTTTTTTTGGGGGGTGGGGGGTGTCAGTAGTGTTTTCTGATCAAAACTGTTCATAAATATATTGTGCTAGCATGTATGTATTTTTATTTTTGTATACTTTCTTCGATAGGTTATCCCGGATATCCCGGTGAGGCGGGAGAGCCCGGACTAGCCGGACCAGCCGGTCCCATGGGACCAAACGGAATGCAAGGAATACAAGGATACGGTGGGGCCCCGGGACAGGACGGCGCTGTAGGTGAACCAGGACCCGTCGGAAACCCTGGTCCGGAAGGAGCAAGGGGACCAGTAGGACCTCGCGGAGAGTTCGGACCTGCGGGAAAACAGGGATATTCTGGATACAAAGGACGACGAGGAGACAGAGGATACACTGGATATCCAGGACCACGTGGTCCAGCAACCACCTATTACTACGCCCCTGCTATGGCCAGATACGTCCCAGTTCAGTCTGCACCCTCCCGATCTAAGGGAGTTTCATACGCCCCAGTTGTTGCTGCACCAAAAAGTGGTGCATATGCACCAGTTGTTGCAGCGCCCTCAAAAAGCATGATGTATGCTCCTGCAGCTGCTAAGTCATCATGGGGCGCACCAGCCCAAGTTGTAGGCAAGTCTTGGGGAGCCCCAGCAATGGCGATGGCGCCAAAATCTTATGCTCCAGCTCAAGCTTATTATAAAGGACAATAAAATATTTCGCTGAAAAGTACTTTATTGTAGTTATTTGTTCGGTGTTATTTTTTAATTTGAACTTTAAAATTCTAATTTCCTGTTTGATTTTGATATTGTTTATGACTAAACAATACGAATAAAAATTGATGAAAAGTTTTAATCACATGTTTGTGATACTGTCTGGTATACTGAAAGACGGCTGCTCTGATGATCTATCCCCCACCCATAAAAATAATATGAAAGACGACCTCCACCCAAATCCCAGTAGGCACGAGTAATTAAGTTGTATTCTATAGCAGTCTGATAGGAGCTTTATTACTGGTATTAAGATCTGTACATGACATCAACGTTTGCAAGAATTCAAACGTGTGTAAAAGAGATCATATTTGTGACCCTAATATTTTGATTAATGCTCTATTTATGCCAAAGTCAGGGAAACGGGAGGCAAACGCTTCCTTTGTCTGGCAGCGGGTTAGTAAGATGGCTCACTGTATATTGAAATACATGTAGTATCTCAAATCAGCAGAAAATACTTGATTATGATAACATGATATGGATAAAAAGTATACATGTTCAGGTCAAATAAGGCGAAGAAATGTACAGTACAATTTTGGATCAAAGTTTAAGTAATAATTCAGTTAATATGAACAAAGGCTTAGGAGAATTCGAACTCATGATCTGCAGTTCACGAGCCCGATAATTTAGCTCCTAGCCAATGAACAGTTACCCTCAAATCCATCGATACAAACAGCTTAACAAAATATTGAAATCGCCAATTAACTTGTGACGTAGTTTCTTAAAAAGTTACAAAGTATAAGTCTGGGTGTAGTGAGGTATCTTAAAAATTCACAAGTTTGAATGAACAATTCCTAAGCGCATTGTGATCGATTAAAAAGAAATTTGCTCCTTATGTGATGCATCTCTCTCTCTCTCTCTCTCTCTCTCTCTCTCTCTCTCTCTCTCTCTCTCTCTCTCTCTTAGGATATGATAAGAATATTTTTTACTGTTAAATACATACGATTACATACATATTAAATTTTCATAAATATGTCTTTATCAGAATGCTTGTGTTATTTCAGAGAAAAGTGTATTTTGTTCGAAACCTTACAGCAACTGCAATAGAGCTAAGAACTCATTGGTCAAATGGTGTGAAACAAAGCTTTCCGCAAAAATCAAGGAAACGGTGGAGAACAATTACTTTTTAAGAAAACGCGCCCTGTCGTTTGATCTAGTGGAGTGTCTCCGAGCGACAACCGCGGCGGACTGCGCGGCAAAGAACTGTTTCTGGTTCTCCGGAAGACACTGTATTCCTAATGAACTGGTTCCGTAAGGGAGCATTTATAATAAAAGAAGCTATGAGTGGACGTGTTTACATGTATATTATATCGATGCTGCAAGTGCAGCTTCTTATATTAATACTTTATTTTTGTTTCATGCATTCGATATCATATTATAAAGAACTACCATATTAACATTGTCGTGTTTAATTTTTAAAACAGACTTTTGTAATTGTGTAAATAAAAGACTATGCAATTTTCTGTAATTCATAGTACATGTTTATGCTGCGCTTGCGTTTAAAAATCAACTAGAACTATAAACTGTGTATGCATACTCTCTCTCTCTCTCTCTCTCTCTCTCTCTCTCTCTCTCTCTCTCTCTCTCTCTCTCTCTCTCTCTCTCTCTCTCTCTCTCTTATAGTAACTGTTTCTTTTTATTTTTTAGACGATATCGGATTATGCTTTTCATCTTATGTTAACAGGAGTTATCGTTAAATTTTAGCTTAATATTAATTTTACCGATAATTATGAGAAGTTTAACGACAGTTAATTAAAAGAAATTTAACATCATACATCGGTAATTATAAATGTTTACTTGGAGAAAACCGTCCAGGGTAATTGCTGTAATTAGGTGGATAGTTAATGACTACATTTGTTCTCTTTTATCTTGAATTTTGTACTCTCAATTAAGTTCTCATCATTACCAATTGCAGGTATATAAATCCGGGTAAAACTTTTATACCAATCATAACACCCGGAGATGGCAGCCAAGGAAAATAGAGGTATGTTGTTTAATCGGGTTTTAATTAAATAGAATAAGATATCCATAACTCATATGAGTATAAATGTATATATATTTATGTTTTATAAAACTTTGATGATAGTTCTACTGCTTGTTATCATAAGTTGTTACGAAATATACGGATCATTTTTGACAAACTGAAAGGTTTCTTAATTAATTGGCATTATTATAGAGTCACCAATCTTTTACCTTACATTAGCATGACACTGGAATGATAGAGATTGTCATGATTGTAGAGTATTTTAGAATAGGGGTAACGGCCGTTTTCTCTCGAAATGCACAATACTATATTCTTCATAAGTCCACAGAAAGTGATCGACCATTGATCAGAGTCTATCAGTAATTATCGTCCATAATCAATTTAACGATAGCGATCGTTTAAATGTGTATGTATCTTTACATGTAACAGCAATTTTCTATGACATGTTACTGATTACTTTAACCATTTTAAAAAGAAAGCAAAAATCTCACAAAAAAGGTTAAGAGTAAGTCACATCAATGGTTTTGTGGTATCAAAAAGTATTTTTAATTTTAAATACTAAAAAATAAATACTTTTAAATGTAGGAAAATGGAAATCCTGATATTTGACATAACGTACAAATATTTTTCGACCAAAGGATTCCCGTTCGTTAAATGTATACTAATTGCCTGGGGCCAAAATTCAAGACACCTAAAATAAAATGATGACAAAATTTATATAAGATATTGACATATCAAAAATTTCCCTTCAGTTTTATAGCTCTAAAGCTATTACATGAATTGACTGGGAGTTTTTCCCCTTTTTTTGGGGGGGGGGGGGGGGGGATGGTACTAAGTCCTAATTTCGGTTATAAATATTACCTTCTGAGTTCAATAAATTGAGGTTGGCGAACCCATATATATTTTTTAAAGGCCCTGATGTGTTATTCTCCAAATACAGATTATTTATTATTTGACGTTCAAGATTTCGTATAAAAATAAATACTATTAAAAAAATAATATAAAAAGATAGGAAATAAGTTCCTATTAGTAAGACGCATCTAGAATTCAGACACATTCAATGAGTGAAGAAAGATTGTAAAGGTTATTTATCAAAACTTGTGACAAAAGAAAAAAAAATGTACCAACATTATACAGTGATGACACTGCTAAATGGACTATTTCATTGGTGTAGTACAAAATACGTTTAACATACATGTATGCTATCGAACCCAAAAAAAGTTTGAAATCATAAAATATAGGTCACACCCATATTAAGACATCAAGTATAGGGAACATTATTTCACCATAGATTCATTGTAAGCGCACGTGCATACTTATACTTGTATACTTAGTCTAGTATCTGTTTATGGATGCATCGTATAATCAGTTGAAATATTAATTGCTTTAAATTTGCAATTACTAAAAAAAAAATAATTATATCACTGTAACAGTTACATGTCGTATGTTGATCTATAAAAAATTAAAATTTAGACTAGTGAAATCGGTCGCACTACCTCTAAAAACGGTATATCGAATAACCAAAATCCGCGGCAATCACCGGAATCCCACTAAAATCTAAAGATTGTTTTTCATATGTACAAATTGTGTAAATCTTGACAACTATTAAATGTTGTCTTGCGGGCCATCCAAATATCCTTTTCTATAAAAACATGGCAGACAAAAGTGTATAAAACATTATATTTTTATGTCATTTGAGTAGAAAATTCCAATTTCAAAATAAAAATAAAATGCCATATGAAAATTGCAACCTATGTCCTCATAAGGCAATTTTAAGATTTGAGAAATTTTAAGCCGATCAGGTATTTTTTTAATGAAATCTGAAATGAATTGGTGCTTATATATAATTAATTCAAAGTTTATTTGATGTTTTTGGTTTATATAAGGAATCATTCTTTGAGTATTATGAGGTGATAATTTTGGTCAGGGCGTGATCAAATCCAATAAAGCGCGAAGGGCTTTATGATAGATTTGATCACGCCCCGACCGAAATTTACACCTCATAATATTCAAAGAATGATTCCTTATTACTTATATTTATATTATTTTAAGCCATCGTACGATAAGCTATAAATAAGCAAACCCCGCTGGCGCCTCAATTTGGCGTCATTTGTATTATGGGTTTTATAGTACAAAATCGATAGTTATCACAGGCAAAGACACTGGGAAATGTAAAAATAAAAAATAAATAAAAGTATTCATGTTCACAACATCATAGATTTCATGTTCTTCAAAAATCTTCAAATACAAGCGATGATTGATCTCCGATTTTTTTTAATGCCAGTGAAATTCTTTGCAATCTAATTTTATTCTTCACCCTTTCTTAAAATGTGAAATACATGTAGCGTACCAATCAGTTTGTAAACTTTATAGATTAAGTGATGCTTATAATGTGGTTACTTTTAAATGAGAGAGAGAGAGCTATAAATTATTTTACTTATCAAAAAATGCCAAAACTTATATGATTTCACGTTTACAGAAACCGCTCACACAACACATGATTCATGACTATTTATCAAACACTATTTGTGCTTTTAATTAGTCTTTAGCTTCGTAGCATTTTCATTTAATACATTTTTATCGGTAGTTAATGGGCTGGCATATTCATTTTTCAAAAGCATTTTATTGCCTAAGTTTAAACATGTATGACGTTTATAAACAAAAATGATGAGGTCTTCAACTCTCCCAGAATTTTTTTGAGAGAATAATGACAATTAAAAGCCTGACAATATATATCGACAAAATCTGTTAAATATACATCAATGAAGTATATAAACGTCCTTTTGATCTTTACACACCCCAGACAACCATATCCCTCTTGTGTATATACACAAGGTTTGGCGTGAGACATTGTTATTTACAGTCTATTGTCTGAAAAGCCATATATGAAACTAAGACATGTTAGGATTATCATGTTTATGGGGCGTCTTTTAGCCACAATGAATAGTAATAAACCACTATCAACCACAATTATATAACTATATAAGTGTGATAAATATTGTTTAAAAGGTATAAATTTAAATACTGTATAAAATTATATATACCTCATCTTTTGGACGGCATGTTACAGAATTAATGCCTTTCAATTATGAACATACCATATGTGTAGAGTCAAAATGTAGTTTACGGTGTGTTTAAATAAACGGAATATTTCAATTATTGTTATAATTTGATATATACATGTATCACATAATTATATATTTGCATTTATATATTATACAAAATTTAAAATCTAAACCTGTAACTTTAGATACAGATTTACCGAAACAGCTCTGTAGATTTAGATAGACTGGTTAAGCAAAAATGTAAGCAGGCACGTATTATTTTATTTTCATATTAATTTTTTACATCCTTCAAAAAAAGTGGGGGGGGGGGTCAACTCCACGATAATTCAAATGTAAATGTTAATTTTAAGACATTACTTGCTGCGAGAAAAAGTTGTGGGGACAGGCCCCCCTGCCCCGCCCCCCGGCCCGACCCTCCCCCGCAAGTCGGGTGTGCCCAGTGAATGCAGTTTGAACCTGAGTAGGGTTAGAATTTAGAGTAGGGTTTATTTTCAGTCTCTCCCCCGCTAGTCGGGTGTGCCCAGTGAATGCAGTTTGAACCTGAGTAAGGTTAGAATTAAGAGTAGGGTTAATTTTCAGGCTCATTCCTCCCCCGCCAGTCGGGTGTGCCCAGTGAATGCAGTTTGAACCTGAGTAGGGTTAGGATTTAGAGTAGGGTTAATTTTCAGGCTCATTCCTCCCCCGCCAGTCGGGTGTGCCCAGTGAATGCAGTTTGAACCTGAGAAGGGTTAGGATTTAGAGTAGGGTTAATTTTCAGGCTCATTCCTCCCCTGCATGTCGGGTGAGCCGTTAGAATTTAGAGTAGGGTTAATTTTCAGGCTCATTCCTCCCCCGCCAGTCGGGTGTGCCCAGTGAATGCAGTTTGAACCTGAGTAGGGTTAGGATTTAGAGTAGGGTTAATTTTCAGGCTCATTCCTCCCCTGCAAGTTGGGTGTGCCCAGTGAATGCAGTTTGAACCTGAGTAGGGTTAGAATTTAGAATAGGGTTAATTTTCAGGCTCATTCCTCCCCCGCCAGTCGGGTGTGCCCAGTGAATGCTGTTTGAACATGAGTAGGGTTAGAATTTAGAGTAGGGTTAACTTTCAGCCCCCTGCAAGTCTGGTGTGCCCATTGAATGCAGTTTGAACCTGAGTAGGGTTAGAATTAAGAGTAGTGTTAATTTTCAGGCTCATTCCTCCCCCCCCCCCGTCGGGTGTGTCTAGTGAATGCAGTTTGAACCCGAGTAGGGTTAGGATTTAGAGTACGGTTAATTTTCAGGCACATTCTTCCCCGCCAGTCGGTGTGTCGTGTGAATGCAGTTTGAACCTGAGTAGGGTTAGAATTAAGAGAAGGGTTAATTTTCAGGCTCATTCCTCCCCCCCCCCCCCCCCAGTCGGATGTGTCTAGTGAATGCAGTTTGAACCCGAGTAGGGTAGGATTTAGAGTACGGTTAATTTTCAGGCTCATTCCTCCCCCGCCAGACGGGTGTGCCCAGTGAATGCAGTTTGAACCGAAGTAGGGTTAGTATTTAGAGTAGGGTTTATTTTCAGGCTCATTCCCCCCCCCCCCCGCCAGTCGGATGTGCCCAGTGAATGCAGTTTGAACCTGAGTAGGGTTAGAATTTAGAGTAGGGTTAATTTTCAAGCTCATTCCTCCCCCGCCAGTCGGGTGTGCCCAGTGAATGCAGTTTGAACCTGAGTAGGGTTAGGATTTAGAGTAGGGTTAATTTTCAGGCTCATTCCTCCCCCGCAAGTCGGGTGTGCCCAGTGAATGCAGTTTGAACCTGAGTAGGGTTAGAATTAAGAGTAGGGTTAATTTTCAGGCTCATTCCTCCCCCGCAAGTCGGGTGTGCCCAGTGAATGCAGTTTGAACCTGAGTAGGGTTAGGATTTAGAGTAGGGTTAATTTTCAGGCTCATTCCTCCCCCGCCAGTCGGGTGTGCCCAGTGAATGCAGTTTGAACCTGAGTAGGGTTAGAATTTAGAGTAGGGTTAACTTTCAGGCTCATTCCTCCCCCGCCAGTCGGGTGTGCCCAGTGAATGCTGTTTGAACATGAGTAGGGTTAGAATTTAGAGTAGGGTTAACTTTCAGCCCTCTGCAAGTCTGGTGTGCCCATTGAATGCAGTTTGAACCTGAGTAGGGTTAGAATTAAGAGTAGTGTTAATTTTCAGGCTCATTCCTCCCCCCCCCCGTCGGGTGTGTCTAGTGAATGCAGTTTGAACCCGATTAGGGTTAGGATTTAGAGTACGGTTAATTTTCAGGCACATTCTTCCCCGCCAGTCGGTGTGTCGTGTGAAAGCAGTTTGAACCTGAGTAGGGTTAGAATTAAGAGAAGGGTTAATTTTCAGGCTCATTCCTCCCCCCCCCCCCCCAGTCGGGTGTGTCTAGTGAATGCAGTTTGAACCCGAGTAGGGTAGGATTTAGAGTACGGTTCATTTTCAGGCTCATTCCTCCTCCGCCAGTCGGGTGTGCCCAGTGAATGCAGTTCTAACCTGAGTAGGGTTAAAATTTAGAGTAGGGTTAATTTTCAGACTCATTCCTCCCCTGCATGTCGGGTGAGCCCAGTGAATGCAGTTTGAACCTGAGTAGGGTTAGACTTTTATAGTAGGGTTAATTTTCAGGTTCATTCCTCCCCCGCCAGTCGGGTGTGCCCAGTGAATGCAGTTTGAACCAGAGTAGGGTTAGAATTTAGAGTAGGGTTAATTTTCAGGCTCATTCCTCCCCCGCCAGTCGGGTGTGCCCAGTGAATGCAGTTTGAACCTGAGTAGGGTTAGGATTTAGAGTAGGGTTAATTTTCAGGCTCATTCCTCCCCCGCCAGACGGGTGTGCCCAGTGAATGCAGTTTGAACCGAAGTAGGGTTAGTATTTAGAGTAGGGTTAATTTTCAGGCTCATTCCTCCCCCGCCAGTCGGGTGTGCCCAGTGAATGCAGTTTGAACCTGAGTAGGGTTAGAATTTAGAGTAGGGTTAATTTTCAAGCTCATTTCTCCCCCGCCAGTCGGGTGTGCCCAGTAAATGCAGTTTGAACCTGAGTAGGGTTAGGATTTTGAGTTGGGTTAATTTTCAGGCTCATTCCTCCCCCGCAATTCGGGTGTGCCCAGTGAATGCAGTTTGAACCTGAGTAGGGTTAGAATTAAGAGTAGTGTTAATTTTCAGGCTCATTCCTCCCCCGCCAGTCGGGTGTGCCCAGTGAATGCTGTTTGAACATGAGTAGGGTTAGAATTTAGAGTAGGGTTAACTTTCAGCCCCCTGCAAGTCTGGTGTGCCCATTGAATGCAGTTTGAACCTGAGTAGGGTTAGAATTAAGAGTAGTGTTAATTTTCAGGCTCATTCCTCCCCCCCCCCCCCCCCCGTCGGGTGTGTCTAGTGAATGCAGTTTGAACCCGAGTAGGGTTAGGATTTAGAGTACGGTTAATTTTCAGGCACATTCTTCCCCGCCAGTCGGTGTGTCGTGTGAATGCAGTTTGAACCTGAGTAGGGTTAGAATTAAGAGAAGGGTTAATTTTCAGGCTCATTCCTTCCCCCCCCCCCCAGTCGGATGTGTCTAGTGAATGCAGTTTGAACCCGAGTAGGGTAGGATTTAGAGTACGGTTAATTTTCAGGCTCATTCCTCCCCCGCCAGACGGGTGTGCCCAGTGAATGCAGTTTGAACCGAAGTAGGGTTAGTATTTAGAGTAGGGTTTATTTTCAGGCTCATTCCCCCCCCGCCAGTCGGGTGTGCCCAGTGAATGCAGTTTGAACCTGAGTAGGGTTAGAATTTAGAGTAGGGTTAATTTTCAAGCTCATTCCTCCCCCGCCAGTCGGGTGTGCCCAGTGAATGCAGTTTGAACCTGAGTAGGGTTAGGATTTAGAGTAGGGTTAATTTTCAGGCTCATTCCTCCCCCGCAAGTCGGGTGTGCCCAGTGAATGCAGTTTGAACCTGAGTAGGGTTAGAATTAAGAGTAGGGTTAATTTTCAGGCTCATTCCTCCCCCGCAAGTCGGGTGTGCCCAGTGAATGCAGTTTGAACCTGAGTAGGGTTAGGATTTAGAGTAGGGTTAATTTTCAGGCTCATTCCTCCCCCGCCAGTCGGGTGTGCCCAGTGAATGCAGTTTGAACCTGAGTAGGGTTAGAATTTAGAGTAGGGTTAACTTTCAGGCTCATTCCTCCCCCGCCAGTCGGGTGTGCCCAGTGAATGCTGTTTGAACATGAGTAGGGTTAGAATTTAGAGTAAGGTTAACTTTCAGCCCTCTGCAAGTCTGGTGTGCCCATTGAATGCAGTTTGAACCTGAGTAGGGTTAGAATTAAGAGTAGTGTTAATTTTTAGGCTCATTCTTCCCCCCCCCCCCGTCGGGTGTGTCTAGTGAATGCAGTTTGAACCCGATTAGGGTTAGGATTTAGAGTACGGTTAATTTTCAGGCACATTCTTCCCCGCCAGTCGGTGTGTCGTGTGAAAGCAGTTTGAACCTGAGTAGGGTTAGAATTAAGAGAAGGGTTAATTTTCAGGCTCATTCCTCCCCCCCCCCCCCCAGTCGGGTGTGTCTAGTGAATGCAGTTTGAACCCGAGTAGGGTAGGATTTAGAGTACGGTTCATTTTCAGGCTCATTCCTCCTCCGCCAGTCGGGTGTGCCCAGTGAATGCAGTTCTAACCTGAGTAGGGTTAAAATTTAGAGTAGGGTTAATTTTCAGACTCATTCCTCCCCTGCATGTCGGGTGAGCCCAGTGAATGCAGTTTGAACCTGAGTAGGGTTAGACTTTTATAGTAGGGTTAATTTTCAGGTTCATTCCTCCCCCGCCAGTCGGGTGTGCCCAGTGAATGCAGTTTGAACCAGAGTAGGGTTAGAATTTAGAGTAGGGTTAATTTTCAGGCTCATTCCTCCCCCGCCAGTCGGGTGTGCCCAGTGAATGCAGTTTGAACCTGAGTAGGGTTAGGATTTAGAGTAGGGTTAATTTTCAGGCTCATTCCTCCCCCGCCAGACGGGTGTGCCCAGTGAATGCAGTTTGAACCGAAGTAGGGTTAGTATTTAGAGTAGGGTTAATTTTCAGGCTCATTCCTCCCCCGCCAGTCGGGTGTGCCCAGTGAATGCAGTTTGAACCTGAGTAGGGTTAGAATTTAGAGTAGGGTTAATTTTCAAGCTCATTTCTCCCCCGCCAGTCGGGTGTGCCCAGTAAATGCAGTTTGAACCTGAGTAGGGTTAGGATTTTGAGTTGGGTTAATTTTCAGGCTCATTCCTCCCCCGCAAGTCGGGTGTGCCCAGTGAATGCAGTTTGAACCTGAGTAGGGTTAGAATTAAGAGTAGTGTTAATTTTCAGGCTCATTCCTCCCCCGCCAGTCGGGTGTGCCCAGTGAATGCTGTTTGAACCTGAGTAGGGTTAGAATTTAGAGTAGGGTTAACTTTCAGCCCCCTGCAAGTCTGGTGTGCCCATTGAATGCAGTTTGAACCTGAGTAGGGTTAGAATTAAGAGTAGGGTTAATTTTCAGGCTCATTTCCCCCCCCCCCCAGTCGGGTGTGTCTAGTGAATGCAGTTTGAACCCGAGTAGGGTTAGGATTTAGAGTACGGTTAATTTTCAGGCACATTCTTCCCTGCCAGTCGGTGTGTCGTGTGAATGCAGTTTGAACTTGAGTAGGGTTAGAATTAAGAGTAGGGTTAATTTTCAGGCTCATTCCTTCCCCCCCCCCCCCCAGTCGGGTGTGTCTAGTGAATGCAGTTTGAACCTGAGTAGGGTTAGAATTTAGAGTAGGGTTCATTTTCAGACTCATTCCTCCCCCGCCAGTCGGGTGTGTCCAGTGAATGCAGTTTGAACCTGAGTAGGGTTAGGATTTAGAGTAGGGTTAATTTTCAGGCACATTCTTCCCCGCCAGTCGGTGTGTCGTGTGAATGCAGTTTGAACCTGAGTAGGGTTAGAATTAAGAGAAGGGTTAATTTTCAGGCTCATTCCTTCCCCCCCCCCCCCCCCACCCAGTCGGGTGTGTCTAGTGAATGCAGTTTGAACCCGAGTAGGGTAGGATTTAGAGTACGGTTAATTTTCAGGCACATTCTTCCCCGCCAGTCGGTGTGTCGTGTGAATGCAGTTCTAACCTGAGTAGGGTTAGAATTTAGAGTAGGGTTAATTTTCAGGCTCATTCTTCCCCCGCCAGTCGGGTGTGCCCAGTGAATGCTGTTTGAACCTTAGTAGGGTTAGAATTTAGAGTAGGGTTAACTTTCAGCCCCCTGCAAGTCTGGTGTGCCCATTGAATGCAGTTTGAACCTGAGTAGGGTTAGAATTAAGAGTAGGGTTAATTTTCAGGCTCATTCCTCCCCCCCCCCCCCCAGTCGGGTGTGTCTAGTGAATGCAGTTTAAACCCGAGTAGGGTTAGGATTTAGAGTACGGTTAATTTTCAGGCACATTCTTCCCCGCCAGTCGGGTGTGTCGTGTGAATGCAGTTTGAACCTGAGTAGGGTTAGAATTAAGAGTAGGGTTAATTTTCAGGCTCATTCCCCCCCCCCCCCCCAGTCGGGTGTGTCTAGTGAATGCAGTTTGAACCTGAGTAGGGTTAGAATTTAGAGTAGGGTTCATTTTCAGACTCATTCCTCCCCCGCAAGTCGGGTGTGTCCAGTGAATGCAGTTTGAACCTGAGTAGGGTTAGTATTTAGAGTAGGGTTAATTTTCAGGCACATTCTTCCCCGCCAGTCGGTGTGTCGTGTGAATGCAGTTCTAACCTGAGTAGGGTTAGAATTTAGAGTAGGGTTAATTTTCAGGCTCATTCTTCCTCCGCCAGTCGGGTGTGCCCAGTGAATGCAGTTTGAACCTTAGTAGGGTTAAAATTTAGAGTAGGGTTGGTTTTCAGGCTCATTCCTCCCCCGCAAGTGTGCCCAGTGGATGCAGTTTGAACTTGAGTAGGGTTAGGATTTAGAGTAGGGTTAATTTTTAGGCTCATTTCTCCCCCACCAGTCGGGTGTGCCCAGTGAATGCAGCTTGAACCTGAGTAGGGTTAGAATTCAGTGTAGGGTTAATTTTCAGGCTCATTCCTCCCCTGCATGTCGGGCGAGCCCAGTGAATGCAGTTTGAACCTGAGTATAGTTAGAATTTAGAGTAGGGTTGGTTTTCAGGCTCATTCCTCACCCGCAAGTGTGCCCAGTGGATGCAGTTTGAACTTGAGTAGGGTTAGGATTTAGAGTAGGGTTAATTTTTAGGCTCATTTCTCCCCCACCAGTCGGGTGTGCCCAGTGAATGCAGTTTGAACCTGAGTAGGGTTAAAATTCAGAGAAGGGTTAATTTTCAGGCTCATTCCTTCCCCCCCCCCCCCCCCCCCCAGTCGGGTGTGTCTAGTGAATGCAGTTTGAACCCGAGTAGGGTAGGATTTAGAGTACGGTTAATTTTCAGGCACATTCTTCCCCGCCAGTCGGTGTGTCGTGTGAATGCAGTTCTAACCTGAGTAGGGTTAGAATTTAGAGTAGGGTTAATTTTCAGGCTCATTCTTCCCCCGCCAGTCGGGTGTGCCCAGTGAATGCAGTTTGAACCTGAGTAGGGTTAAAATTTAGAGTAGGGTTGGTTTTCAGGCTCATTCCTCCCCCGCAAGTGTGCCCAGTGGATGCAGTTTGAACTTGAGTAGGGTTAGGATTTAGAGTAGGGTTAATTTTTAGGCTCATTTCTCCCCCACCAGTCGGGTGTGCCCAGTGAATGCAGCTTGAACCTGAGTAGGGTTAGAATTCAGAGTAGGGTTAATTTTCAGGCTCATTCCTCCCCTGCATGTCGGGCGAGCCCAGTGAATGCAGTTTGAACCTGAGTAGAGTTAGAATTTAGAGTAGGGTTGGTTTTCAGGCTCATTCCTCCCCCGCAAGTGTGCCCAGTGGATGCAGTTTGAACTTGAGTAGGGTTAGGATTTAGAGTAGGGTTAATTTTTAGGCTCATTTCTCCCCCACCAGTCGGGTGTGCCCAGTGAATGCAGTTTGAACCTGAGTAGGGTTAAAATTCAGAGTAGGGTTAATTTTCAAGCTCATTCCTCCCCTGCAAGTCAGGTGTGCCCAGTGAATGCAGTTTGAACCTGAGTAGGGTTAGAATTTAGAGTAGGGTTGATTTTCAGGCTCATTCCTCCCCCGCAAGTCGGGTGTGCCCAGTGAATGCAGTTTGAACCTGAGTAGGGTTAGGTTTTAGAGAAGGGTTAATTTTCAGGCTCATTCCTCCCCCGCAAGTCGGGTGTGCCCAGTGAATGTAGTTTGAACCTGAGTAGGGTTAAAATTTAGAGTAGGGTTAATTTTCAGGCTCATTCCTCCCCCGCAAGTCGGGTGTGCCCAGTGAATGCAGTTTGAACCTGAGTAGGGTTAGGTTTTAGAGTAGGGTTAATTTTCAGGCTCATTCCTCCCCCGCCAGTCGGGTGTGCCCAGTGAATGCAGTTTGAACCTGAGTAGGGTTAGAATTAAGAGTAGTGTTAATTGTCAGGCTCATACCTCCCCCGCTAGTCGGGTGTGCCCAGTGTATGCGGTTTGAACCTGTGTAGGGTTGGGGTTTATAGTACGTAAAAAAAAATTGTTCGGTATGCTCTAAATTCAAACTGAGCAGATATTTTTGAGTAAAGAATACGAGTATCAAACCAACTGTCGACTGATTTTATGGATAAATAGCTACTGAAATGAATCATTGTTACCCACAGACTAATATTTTTTTCTACAATGATGGCTGCCCGATGAAATCTGAACATGTCTGAGTATATGACTTTGTGCGCTTCACCTCAAAACCTTATTTTGTTTGCTTTTTTAGCTTGAGGTAGTTATATCTTTCTCTAACAAATTAATAAATTGATCTTAAAAAGGTAAAAAAAAATTAAGTAAGTATAAGTATTAAATACGTCTTCAATTAGAATTTAAGTCTGGCGTCATAATGATTATTTCGTGTAGTCCATGATTTTCATTATTTTTTCGCAGGTTTCTTGACAATCTTTAAACGTGAGATTTCAATCATTCAATATTTCAATCCTGTCAGATTTTAGCTAGAAATAACAATACTTTTCTGTAAGAAATAGAGGGAATCACACGATGTAAATATTAGATACTGACAGACTTAAGCCTCACTCACACCTGGTGAATTTTGATCGTGCTTGTGCCACGGGTTCTGCCTGTCGTGGCTCCCGTCGCTGATCGTAGCGTTAAAAATCGCGTTGAAGTGATTGAGAGTGCAACGTAAGACCAACAGATATTCGAAGCACGGGTCGTATGTGTCACGTAAATGTGTCGCAATGTGCGGTGCCCATTGCAAGTATTGAGCTCCAAACTGCAGCGTACGTGAAAACCATGGTTGATTGTTGTGCATGTCCACAACCAACGAGCGTGCTTACGGGACGTGTACGTCCTTCCAAAAGCGTATCTCGCAAGATTTTCATTAAAATCCGACCGTAGACCCCACGTAGAAGTACAAACGACCAGTTGTGACTAAGGCTTAACATGTTTTTTACTTTCTTTTTAGCTTCTGGTCGTTATTCTACATTCAGCATGTTTGCGCTGGACATTTTGAAGGAATTCTATCACATCAATGGATTCCCTACAAAGAGCGAGAGGACAAAGATCTGTGAGATCATCGGCGAGACGGAGAAACGAGTCCAGGTAATTATTCTAAAAACAAACTAGAAATTTACTAATGTTATTTTAAGGGTTGAACACATTTCAAAATCACAAGTTTGTGATCTCAATATACAATACACGTATATTGTTTATTGTTTATTTTGTCTAAATATCGATTGTCAGCGAATTTTTCTATAGAAATACTGACTAAGCAATCATAACATTATACAAAATCCTGTTTTAATTATATTTTATTAATTTAAAAGTTATATCATTCAGAAATGAAATAACAAATTCAATCCAGTTTTAAACACATTGATTTGATTTAGCATATTAAACAATACTCTTTCAGAAATGTTGAAGTTTCTCTTTAGTCTTGAAATTTAGTCTTTATGTATATAAAGTCATTTCAAAGTAAACTGCCGTGCAGAAATTACTAGATTGAAAATAACTTTTCTTATTTGAACAGCGAAGATATAAAAATATAAAGCACAGTAAAAAGAAGCGTTAATACTGAACATTGCAGAATAGTTTCTAGTTTTTTTTTTAAATTTAAAAAGCCATCTTTTATTTGTCATTGTGACAGAATTGCTTCCTTCTGAATATATGAACTGAAAACATGTGGTGTTGATTGTGGGTGTAATATATAACCTACAAATAAATAAAGATACATTGATAGTTTATTTTATCCTCATTGTGAGGGTCCTTTCCCAATGTCGGAAGAGAGGGAGGGTAAAAGTGACTGTATATCATCTCTTTGTCAACGCGAAACCATGTTAATCGGGTATTCCTGTTGCAATGTTTATGTTGTAATGGAATGAAATGTAATGTTTACTTAAAATTTAAGTACTACGTTATTTCAGAATTGGTTCAAAGGACAAAGAAAGGTTGACCGGAGGCGAGACAGAGAAGTGGCAAAGGGGGACACTTCCGAATTTTTGGTGGAGCTAGAGAAAACTCAGTCTGTCTTCCAGCTGTGCAAAACCTCCCAGAAACGTATGCGAGATCTAGAAGAGGCAGAGCTACAAGGCAACGGTACTTTAAACGAGGGACCACTCCACACCGTCCGGGAAACTCTGCGTGTTCTTAAGAAGGAACCCCGTTTGACCCCCTCTGTATGGCCTCACCCTTCTCTGGCCTTTAGTGTCCCGACATTTGACCCGGTTCCATATGGATTCCCCGCACTGACTTCAGCTTTACCCATGTCCATGACAGCCAGCAAGACTCCCAAGAAAGATGTTTCTTTTATCCCCACACTTACAGAGTCTTCTAGCGTCAAGAACAGTCTGAGGATCAAGAATCCGTTCGAAGAGGATCCCACCCCCACGAAGAAGAGGCGGAAGTTGTCTAATGACGTCACACGTTTTGTTCACTCCGTAGACACTGTGATGGAGGACATCCTTAACGGGACATCGCCTCTTCTTCCTCGCATTGACAGCTTCCTGTGGGGAACGGACGGACCCAGATTCATGTGAAGTCATTTTCCTGGAAACAAGACAAATTGAGTGTGCTCTGTTGTTCTACTTTGTGAAATTGTGTTCTGTTGTTGTTGCTTGGCGAAATTGTGCTTTCCAGTGCTGCAACGTAAGCTGTAGTGCCTGAATAAGAACTGTGGTTGTGTATAGCTGCTTTTTTGAATTTATGAATGTTTCTTGATGATGAAAATAAAAGAAGTGATTAAAATCTATATAGTACATATTATGATTTTTGTGTTTTATCTTCTATATGGCCATGGCTGAGGTTTAAAATGTAATTATAGCATTTTGTTTCAACTGATATCAATTCATAACGATGAGCCTTGATTAAGAGGACTGGTTGGTCATGGGCATGTTTATACTATGTACATATTCATTTCCTAAATATGAAGATCTATGTGTACAGATGAAGAAAAACGTTAAAATTAAAGCTCATATAATTAACCCATATTAATTCTTTTCTTCACACAAAATATACTTTATTGTTGAATGCAACATATTTGAAATCTGAGGGGTAAAATATCTTTCAGACCTTCTTGAAAAATTTAATGGATCCGCCCATTAAATAACATATATAGTCAGTTCATCATTGTTTGAACTTTAAGATAACAGACCCAGGGGTTAAAGTGTACTGCAAAAGTACCAAATAATTGTATTCTAATCTGTTTCATTATCACATTTGGAACAGAAAAATGAAAACCAAACGAGTTCATTTCCCTATCAGTTCCCCATTTGTTATAATTGTGATGTCAGTATATCTTGTGGTCCCTCTACACAGGAATGACACCTGGCTTGGTAGGTCATTTTCACAGCAGCCCCGCTATTTCATCACCCCGGTAGTTTGTTGCCTACATATTTTAAACACATGTCAATCTTTCTTCTTTGCAAAAGTATTACTGAGATTTATTCCAAGGTCTGTGTTTTATGTAAGTGTAATATACCGAATAACTTCTCGTCATTCTCATACCCCCCCCCCCCCCCCCCCCGCGTACATGTATCTGCTTACATATTGCACACGTGTATATATAATATACACACCAAATCTCTCATAGAATGTACATATTTAGAATACTGGTATACAGTACATATAGTTAGAGCATATAAATATAAAATTATATTTAAAAAAAAATACTTTTGTTCACTTAGTTTTTATTCTGGATGAAACGAAACGCCTTGGAAATGTATATCTTATTTGGTAAGCATGAACACATAGCATAATTAGGAAAACATCATAATTCTAAAACCACAAACACCTAGAGACAAAATTCAAATTTAACAACCAGACACATTTATTAATAAATGCGTGGTTTTTAGAAACACTCATTCATCTAATCACTGGACTAGCTGAATTAAGTTGTTTAATTTAAGATTTAGTGTGTACCCCTTCTAAGCCTGGGATATGTCACGTAGTGAATGACAGCTTTTTAAATTCTGATGATTATGATTCAACAAAGTTAGAAATGTAACAATCCTGACTGATACCACAGGGAGGATCGGACCAAACATCGTTTACGGAAACGCTTTGTTGACTTAGATCAAAGAAGCAGACGATAAACGCTAGGCGCAAGACAAGATAACGAAATCCATTGGGTATCTGTATTTTCATCGGTTAGACTACTGGAGAATTAACGAACAATATCGTGTAAGTAAAACATTTAAATCAATCATTTTACCACTTGTTTTAAAAAACGTGAACTGTTTTTATTCAATCTAAAACTTTTAAGCATTTATTTTTTTAAATTACATCACGAGTTGACAACGTAATTAAAATTGACGTGAGCAAAGAGCTTTCCGGTTCTGTCAACCTAATGGTGAAGGAAACGGAAGACAAAAAAGTATCCCAATCTCCAGGCATTTAATTTAAACTTTTTGCTAAATCACAACACGAATTAGGCGGTAACGGGGAAGGCTATTATTTTTTTTTGAATGCAAAATTCTCACTTATCGCCAATTTAATAAAAGTACATGTAATAAGGTTTAAATTTCAACTATGAATGCTCATTTTGTTTTCAGTTTAATATCTTTTTTTGAATTACTCTCACTGTTTGTCCTCTAAAACTTTATCTCATTCAAAAAAAATAACGTTGAAAAATGAGCTTAATTTATACTTGAAAATCCCAATGCACAACTTTTTATTAAAATCTTTTTCAGCATACAACTGTAACTGATGTCTCTTTTCGTTTTAAAAGTCGAAACACCTAACAAATCTGCTTATTTGTCATTTAATCTTATTGTCTTACTGATTTATGTTTATTTTGTGCTCAGGTGTACTAGTATATAAATAGTGCCTGTTTGGGAGGGTAACAGTTGAAATTGATACCCCAAGAAAACCATTGTCAACCGACGCGAAGCGGAGGTTGACAATGGTTTTCGAGGGGTGTCAATTTCAACTGTTATCCTCCCAAACAGGCACTATTTATTTTGTTATACTGAATGTCTTAATTTTTAAGAAAATTTTACTGCTTTTATATAGGAATAACGTGAATTCTACAGCGAACCGTAAGCGCATAATTTTCGCGCATGTAACATTTTTTAATGTTACCCGTTGCTAAGTGCGTTGCTAACGCTGAGGGTAATAGAAAATATTATTAACTGCGTCTTAACCAATCAGATTTCAGTATTTAACATGAAAGTATAACAATATAATTTATCCAATTTCAAATAAAATGTTAATAAAAAGTTAAGTTTAACGACAATATAAAAAAAAAACTGAGCTGTAGAAAATGCCAGATTAGTTCAAATGTACTGAAATCTGCATGCACTTTCCGCCTCTTTGTGTCTTTGTCATATATGTAATGAATAAAACAGTGCAGTACCTTCGATATCACCACCCGTTAAACTATACATTCAGAAATAATTTTCTTGTGGTTGGACAGATAACGGCCAAGCTTTTGTGCAGGTAGCGAGTTTTTAAATCTGAAATTTGACCTAAAAATGTATGTACATGTACTGTGAATAACTAATACATATAATTTCTAAGAGAGAAATGATTCATCCTTAAGATTTGTACCAAAACCTGTAGGAAAAAAAATAAGAAATGAATAAGAAAAAATTCAATACGGAAAAGTATTTTCTTAAGAAAATTCTAACAAGTGTGTTCTCATTAGAAAATAAGTATATTTACGTATTTTAGAATTCTTTTTGTTCAAAACCTATTGAAATATAACTTACCATAGGAAGTAAATCAATTAATTTAATATCGGTAGGATATTCTACATATCATACAGTAAAACTCCTGCAGGAATTAGTAATTATGGTAGAATAATCTTAATATCATCGTACATTACACCTCCTAAAGTAGTTACATTTTTCCCTCCGTGATTTTTTACTTGATGGTCAATTTCTCACAATACATCATTGAAATTAACTGTGTGAAGCATATTTGAATATTTTGAAGACTACATCTTACGTGTATATAGACGGGTGTGAAAAAAAGCCACAATGGCCCGGTCATTATTTATCATATGACCTATAGCTAAGTTCGTTATTATTATTTTTTTTTGCATTTGTACGAGAATGCAGATATTCTATTTTCTATTTATATCTATTCATTTTATTTTAGCCATCGACCGATTACTGTCTTCAGACCATCCCTGAGGAGAAATTAACGATGACGTGAATACAGCTGTGTACAAACCTGTCTAAAAGGTGAAACATTGGTACTGTATAAGATGCAATTTATAGAATGTAAGAAATAATTGGATTTTTTTTTTTCAAAAATTATTTTTTGTCGATAGAATTTCGTATAAATATGGTATCTTTTGTTACCATTTTATTGCTATGAACACTGTGCCGGGTAAAATGCCAGTGCCAATGTGACATTTTTGCACCCGCTTAAAATGCAGTTTCGTAAAAATCCATTTTTACCAAATGATAGACCATTGTCTACTGAGTATATAACCACTTTTGTTTTTACTGTGTCTCACCTGACAGGTGAGATATTTACTTTTAAAATTAATATCCTATAGGATAATAATAATTCCTAGGGGAGAACTAATTGTCCTACAAGAAATATTTAATATACTATACGAATTTTTAAAAATCCTACAGGAATTATATTTCATATAGAAATAGAAGTAAAGTATTCCATGCAGGAATTTGATTCTGACAAGTTGTGTTCCTGAAGAAAATTAAGGTTTCCAATCAGATTTTAAAATTCTATGGGAGTTCTGAATAGATCCTATCGGGATTTAAATGCCTATAGGAAGTTCTCTTTTATTCTGGCAGCAAATTCCAAATATTCTATAGTTACTGAAAAATGTTTTTCCTATTGGAAAGGTTATTTTCCTGTAAGAAATTAATTTTAAAGGTCAATATTTCACCTGACAGGTGAGATACATTTATAACAAAGGTTGTTATAAATTCTTTGAGCAATAGTCTATCATGGGTTATTGGTTATATGACTTTTTCGATACATGTAGCTTAGACGGGTGCAAAAAATGCCACATTGGCACTGGCATAATTATCCGACACAGTGTTCGTAATGTTAAAATTACATTTTTGCATGAAAAAGATAAAGTTATTAACAACATAATTTGATTTGTAAATTCTCTTGGTTTCAACAAGTGAAAAATTCCCGAATTTCTGCACATAACAGTCTGGAAAAACATTTATTAATAAGATTAATTTGTTTATACATAGTACATGTATAATAATAACCTCTTGGTAATTTACGTAATATGCTTATGATGTACAATTGTATATGAAGGATCATATTCGATATGGTCCGAAATATGCCTTCTTTTTTCGTAAATTGAAAAAAAATAACATATCATACTGATATTTTGGTTGTATATAAAACGAAACAGCATCGTTCATGTCTCGTGCCTCTAAGCCTTTAGTTAATTGGGACATTTCCTGCAATTTTTTTAAGAATATGAAAAATTCATCAATTTTTCTTCATATTCAACAGCAGGAAATGTAGAGCTCCGGAACCATTTTCACATACATGTATATTACTGTTCATATTATTTTGCATATCATATCGAAAAAAGGTGCAAGCATGCACTTGATGTTTCCTGTTCAAAAACTATAGGAAAAACAATTTTTTAATTGCTTAAATACGTACTTTTTGTGAAATGATATCATCATCAATACATCATATCTCTATTATGACATCTTCTTAAACTTGAATTATATATATGTTTTAATCTTCATTTTTATATTTTATATCTTCATTTAAGAAATTAACTCAATTATTTGTTGGGGCAATTTACGCTTTATGAAAAACCGTAAATTGCTCCAACCCTGTTATACTCGAATAACTTGTTAGATATTGAGTTCGTTCCTTATAATTTAATTTTCTGTAATTTGCTTTACAAATCGAGTATGTTTTACTTTTAAAATGATATTAATCTGTTCAAAATTAAAACGTAACGTCAAGCGGATTAGTACGTTTTTGACGTTAGTGCATTGTTACGTGTCCTGAGACGTGCAAACCAGGTTATACAAATTTAACTTTTTTTTTCTATCATATCAAATGCCGTGTTACAACCAGAATTAAATTATTTGAAATTCTAAAGCTCTATTAATATCTTTGAATGTTGGGCATAAAAGCACTAAATCCCGAAAATAGTCCTTTGCAAATAAATATATATTTTTGGATATTCTATAAATTCTATATAAGTTCTATAAATGTAGGTGATGATATATCCATTTACAAAATAATTTAAATGTATTTGCATGTCATCTCCTATATAAAGGATCAGAAAAAGGACCATTCCAGACGCTGATACCACTATTATTTTATTAGCAACAAAGGTACTCCCCCCCCCCCCAAAAAAAAAAATCTCAACATAGCAATTAAATTAACAAGACCAGTTATTGGAGAGACTATAGGGGCCAGAAAAGGATGCAGGAAAACGAACTCAGGTCTTTAAAGGCACTTAAGTGTTCCAGGCAGGCCCTAATGTATCGGAATGTCTGTGTGTTTACGGAGTGTCAGTCGCACGTGTAAACAAGGGTTGTTTGTCAAGCGGAGTTCATTACATAAATAATCGGAAATACCAGTGTTGACCAAGTGTTTAAAGATACCAGATGAGTAGGAGCTGACGAAACCAGATAGACCGCCAGACTTCTTAAACACTCTTATTTTTTAGATGATGATAATTCTCAATTAAATGTCCATCCTCAAGACTGTTTTTAACTCTTTGTTTTGGCGTTCGCCGTCGCATAGATAGGTTTTTACGATAAAAGTTTGTTTGCATGAAGTTTCGATCTGAGTTTGCCTTCACTTCCATCCAAGCTTGGATATGGAAGAACGATGAAGTGAGTGCTTGGTTACTAGTCTACTAACAATGATTAACCTTGTACTTATTGCACATAAGGGGATTTAATGTAAAAAATCTGGTAGAAGGAACATTTTAAGATCAAAGTCTAAGAGAGAAAAAAAAAGCTCCAATCACATTCTATGATCTAGGCTTCCACCTGGTTACCAAAAACAAATCCTGCGAATGATGCGTGTCATACTTTGTGAAGCACGAACATATTGGTTACCTACGTTATAGCTAAAGTACATGTAATTGACACATATATATCGTAGTCATTATGTCTACTAGAGACAAACGCCCAAACACTGTAACAGGCTAGACATGTAGCATCTTGGGTGTAGAGGGGGACACAACGGACAATTTGTGACGCAATACTCAGTATTAGGGTTGTAATGAACTAACGGACACACCTTTAATATGATATAATTAAAAAATGTCTATATTTTTCTCTTTGCAGACAAACTTACTACATTGTACAACATGGCCCACAATGGATTTTATTTCATACTCTTGTTCATTTTCTGGCCGGTAATTTTCTGTGGTAAGTGCTTTGGCGAAGACATACTAATATGCTATTTTCGTAATACCTGTGCATTGAATTAAATTTTATGAATTAAATATATTCACATGCAGACGTAAAATCATAAGTACATTAACTTAACGAGTACTAGTACTATATTTTTTCAAAATATTTATAATCAATAGGTAAGTGCATTTCCTTAGAATACGGCTTACTGATATGTTCAGAAGAGTCTCTTTCTCAATTGTATACTCTGTCATCAACCAACGAGCATGTGACTATTAAAACTGAGCGAATCATATTATAGTAGAGCAATAAAAGTTTAAGGAATATGTTAATTTCTATACAGTATGCAAAAGGGTATGGAAAACCAAAACAAAAAACACGTGGCAATGAGAGGATGCCAAAATAAACAGTTTGCTTTTTTCCATTTGAATATACCGGTACATTATATACTGGTAATTCTAGTGGCAAATGTCTACTAAATGACTTTATAAGCACTCAATTGCATTTTGCATGCTGCAATAAGGGGAAACCAATTTCAAATTAGTCCAATTCTAAAAATAGCCTGGAAATGTACCCTTATTCTTTTGGTATAAAAGAATTTGATGCAATCATTATTTAAGGAGTAAATTTATTCAATATTTAAAAAAGGTTTTGTGTCCCCTGAACCTATTCAAAAGGTAAGGGTCATGTCACGTGACTTTTTATTCTTTTTTACACTGGGTTTACCATTTCCAGATACCTGCAACAACAAAAGCCTACAAAATACTCCTCCCTATGAAATTCATTACAAAAACGGCGACTTCACCCAGAGCTATAGCAGTGGGTCGGTCAGTGTGGACTACA